>NC_063046.1:42606551-42711004 GCF_018812025.1 Megalobrama amblycephala | reverse complement strand
TTATTATTTTTTTTTTTTTTTTTTTTTTATTTTTTTTCCGTCTTCCGGGGCTTTTTGGGGGCCTTAACATGCTCAAAAACTCTTGAAAATTGGCACACACATTGGAATCCGCGGCCATTAGGACGCCGGAGAGGCTGGTACCCGGGCGTGGCAGGGGGGCTCGACAGCGCCCCCTTGAAAAAAGTCTGAAAATTTGGTCCATATATTAAACACGCTTGCACGTATTAGTATGAAACTCAGTACACATATAGACCTCATCGGGCCGAACAACTTTCGTGCTCTAAGTTAAACACCACGCCAACAGGAAGTCAGCTATTAAGGGTTGTTTGAAAAACGCATGCTCTGGAATTTGATATACTCCTCCTAGACGATTAATCCGATCGCCACCAAACTCGGTCAGCATGAAGTCAAGACACTGATGATTAAAAATTGCCAGGGGATTTTTGATATCTCGAACGGTTTGGCCGTGGCGAGGCAACGAATTTATGGCGAGAAAAAGGAAACAGGAAATGTGTTATAACGTCTGCATACATATATTGATCTTTATGAAACTTCACGAGTGTGTTCGTTATAGGAGTCTGATCACATGGATGTGACTATTGTGAGTCAAAGTTATAGCGCCACCAACTGGCAGCAGGAAGTGTATCACTTTTTGAAATGTTTTGAGATCACCCTCTTATTTTTACCTGATTTGCTTCAAACTTCATCAGTGTAATGTCAATACACAGCAGATGTAGACCTATGACAGGATTTTTGATATTTGAAATATTGTTGCCATGGCAACAGGTCAAACTGTAATAATATTCTTGAGTGTTTTTGAGGCTCTTAACATGCTTCAAATTGCATGAAACTCGACACACACATCAATATTGTCAACCAGTAGACATGGACAAAGCCATAGAAATGGGCGTGGTGGAGGGGCTCAGTAGCGCCACCTTTTGACAAAAGTGGGGGGGTTAGTTTTTCCTACAATCACCAAACTCGGTACACATATTGTTCTCATCAAGCCGGACAATTTTCTAATTTACATTCATTAGCTCCGACCAACAGGAAGTCAGCTATTTTGGTTTGAATGTTAATTTTTTGAAAAAACAGGCTATGAATTTTATACTACTGCTCCTACAGGGTTTATCCAATTTACACCAAACTTTTTTTAACTTGTTGCTAACACATTGAAGTTGTTTAATTGCAAACGGATTTTGGATATCTCAAACGGTTTGGCCGTGGCGAGGCAACGAATTTATGGCAAGAAAAGGGAAACAAAGTGTTATAACTTCTGCATACATTAATTGATTTTGATGAAACTTCGGCTTAGTCTTCGTTGTACAAGGCTGATCACATGGATGTGACTATTGTGATTCAAAGTAATAGCGCCACCAACTGGAAGCAGAAAATGTGTCACTTTCAGCATACATTGAGATCACCCTCTTATTTTTACCTGATTTGCTTCAAAATTCATCAGAATAATGTTAAAACTTGGCACATGTAATCCTTTGAAAATGGGCAGGGAGGAGGGGCTCTATAGTGGCACCTTGTAGTGCAGTAAATGTGGAGTGAATTTGACATAGTCCTTTGATGTTTAACCGTTTTAAGTGCCTATTGCCCGCTGTGCACAGTTGCCCTGAAGCCACCGGGGTGGCGGTGCCACCGGGCTTGGGCCCGCCATCGCTGCTCGCAGCTATATTTAGGGCCCAAGCGAAAATTCGCGCAGGGCCCTCTTGTTTTTCTAAGGATTATTAGGGCCCAAGCGAAAATTCGCGCAGGGCCCTCTTGTTCTTTAAGGATTATTTTTTTTTTTTTTTTTTTTTTTTTTTTTTTTTTCCGTCTTCCGGGGCTTTTTGGGGGCCTTAACATGCTCAAAAACTCTTGAAAATTGGCACACACATTGGAATCCGCGGCCATTAGGACGCCGGAGAGGCTGGTACCCGGGCGTGGCAGGGGGCTCGACAGCGCCCCCTTGAAAAAAGTCTGAAAATTTGGTCCATATATTAAACACGCTTGCACGTATTAGTATGAAACTCAGTACACATATAGACCTCATCGGGCCGAACAACTTTCGTGCTCTAAGTTAAACACCACGCCAACAGGAAGTCAGCTATTAAGGGTTGTTTGAAAAACGCATGCTCTGGAATTTGATATACTCCTCCTAGACGATTAATCCGATCGCCACCAAACTCGGTCAGCATGAAGTCAAGACACTGATGATTAAAAATTGCCAGGGGATTTTTGATATCTCGAACGGTTTGGCCGTGGCGAGGCAACGAATTTATGGCGAGAAAAAGGAAACAGGAAATGTGTTATAACGTCTGCATACATATATTGATCTTTATGAAACTTCACGAGTGTGTTCGTTATAGGAGTCTGATCACATGGATGTGACTATTGTGAGTCAAAGTTATAGCGCCACCAACTGGCAGCAGGAAGTGTATCACTTTTTGAAATGTTTTGAGATCACCCTCTTATTTTTACCTGATTTGCTTCAAACTTCATCAGTGTAATGTCAATACACAGCAGATGTAGACCTATGACAGGATTTTTGATATTTGAAATATTGTTGCCATGGCAACAGGTCAAACTGTAATAATATTCTTGAGTGTTTTTGAGGCTCTTAACATGCTTCAAATTGCATGAAACTCGACACACACATCAATATTGTCAACCAGTAGACATGGACAAAGCCATAGAAATGGGCGTGGTGGAGGGGCTCAGTAGCGCCACCTTTTGACAAAAGTGGGGGGGTTAGTTTTTCCTACAATCACCAAACTCGGTACACATATTGTTCTCATCAAGCCGGACAATTTTCTAATTTACATTCATTAGCTCCGACCAACAGGAAGTCAGCTATTTTGGTTTGAATGTTAATTTTTTGAAAAAACAGGCTATGAATTTTATACTACTGCTCCTACAGGGTTTATCCAATTTACACCAAACTTTTTTTAACTTGTTGCTAACACATTGAAGTTGTTTAATTGCAAACGGATTTTGGATATCTCAAACGGTTTGGCCGTGGCGAGGCAACGAATTTATGGCAAGAAAAGGGAAACAAAGTGTTATAACTTCTGCATACATTAATTGATTTTGATGAAACTTCGGCTTAGTCTTCGTTGTACAAGGCTGATCACATGGATGTGACTATTGTGATTCAAAGTAATAGCGCCACCAACTGGAAGCAGAAAATGTGTCACTTTCAGCATACATTGAGATCACCCTCTTATTTTTACCTGATTTGCTTCAAAATTCATCAGAATAATGTTAAAACTTGGCACATGTAATCCTTTGAAAATGGGCAGGGAGGAGGGGCTCTATAGTGGCACCTTGTAGTGCAGTAAATGTGGAGTGAATTTGACATAGTCCTTTGATGTTTAACCGTTTTAAGTGCCTATTGCCCGCTGTGCACAGTTGCCCTGAAGCCACCGGGGTGGCGGTGCCACCGGGCTTGGGCCCGCCATCGCTGCTCGCAGCTATATTTATTATTATTTTTTTTTTTTTTTTTTTTTTTTTTCCGTCTTCCGGGGCTTTTTGGGGGCCTTAACATGCTCAAAAACTCTTGAAAATTGGCACACACATTGGAATCCGCGGCCAACAGGGCCGGGCAGAAGCTGGTACCCGGGCGTGGCAGGGGGGCTCAACAGCGCCCCCTTGAAAAAGGTCTGAAAATTTGGTCCATATATTAAACACGCTTGCACGTATTAGTCTGAAACTCGGTACACATATAGACCTCATCGGGCCGAACAACTTTCGTGCTCTAAGTTAAACGTCACGCCAACAGGAAGTCAGCTATTAAGGGTTGTTTGAAAAACGCATGCTCTGGAATTTGATATACTCCTCCTAGACGATTAATCCGATCGCCACCAAACTCGGTCAGCATGAAGTCAAGACACTGATGATTAAAAATTGCCAGGGGATTTTTGATATCTCGAACGGTTTGTCCGTGGCGAGGCAACGAATTTATGGCGAGAAAAAGGAAACAGGAAATGTGTTATAACGTCTGCATACATATATTGATCTTTATGAAACTTCACAAGTGTGTTCGTTATAGGAGTCTGATCACATGTATGTGACTATTGTGAGTCAAAGTTATAGCGCCACCAACTGGCAGCAGGAAGTGTATCACTTTTTGAAATGTTTTGAGATCACCCTCTTATTTTTACCTGATTTGCTTCAAACTTCATCAGTGTAATGTCAATACACAGCAGATGTAGACCTATGACAGGATTTTTGATATTTGAAATATTGTTGCCATGGCAACAGGTCAAACTGTAATAATATTCTTGAGTGTTTTTGAGGCTCTTAACATGCTTCAAATTGCATGAAACTCGACACACACATCAATATTGTCAACCAGTAGACATGGACAAAGCCATAGAAATGGGCGTGGTGGAGGGGCTCAGTAGCGCCACCTTTTGACAAAAGTGGGGGGTTTGTTTTTCCTACAGTCACCAAACTTGGTACACATATTGTTCTCATCAAGCCGGACAATTTTCTAATTTACATTCATTAGCTCCGACCAACAGGAAGTCAGCTATTTTGGTTTGAATGTTAATTTTTTGAAAAAACAGGCTATGAATTTTATACTACTACTCCTACAGGGTTTATCCAATTTACACCAAGCTTTTTTTAACTTGTTGCTAACACATTGAAGTTGTTTAATTGCAAACGGATTTTGGATATCTCAAACGGTTTGGCCGTGGCGAGGCAACGAATTTATGGCAAGAAAAGGGAAACAAAGTGTTATAACTTCTGCATACATTAATTGATTTTGATGAAACTTCGGCTTAGTCTTCGTTGTACAAGGCTGATCACATGGATGTGACTATTGTGATTCAAAGTCATAGCGCCACCAACTGGAAGCAGAAAATGTGTCACTTTCAGCATACATTGAGATCACCCTCTTATTTTTACCTGATTTGCTTCAAAATTCATCAGAATAATGTTAAAACTTGGCACATGTAATCCTTTGAAAATGGGCAGGGAGGAGGGGCTCTATAGTGGCACCTTGTAGTGCAGTAAATGTGGAGTGAATTTGACATAGTCCTTTGATGTTTAACCGTTTTAAGTGCCTATTGCCCGCTGTGCACAGTTGCCCTGAAGCCACCGGGGTGGCGGTGCCACCGGGCTTGGGCCCGCCATCGCTGCTCGCAGCTATATTTATTATTATTTTTCTGTCTTCCGGGGCTTTTTGGGGGCCTTAACATGCTCAAAAACTCTTGAAAATTGGCACACACATTGGAATCCGCGGCCATTAGGACGCCGCAGAGGCTGGTACCCGGGCGTGGCAGGGGGCTCGACAGCGCCCCCTTGAAAAAAGTCTGAAAATTTGGTCCATATATTAAACACGCTTGCACGTATTAGTATGAAACTCGGTACACATATAGACCTCATCGGGCCGAACAACTTTCGTGCTCTAAGTTAAACGCCACGCCAACAGGAAGTCAGCTATTAAGGGTTGTTTGAAAAACGCATGCTCTGGAATTTGATATACTCCTCCTAGACAATTAATCCGATCGCCACCAAACTCGGTCAGCATGAAGTCAAGACACTGATGATTAAAAATTGCCAGGGGATTTTTGATATCTCGAACGGTTTGGCCGTGGCGAGGCAACGAATTTATGGCGAGAAAAAGGAAACAGGAAATGTGTTATAACGTCTGCATACATATATTGATCTTTATGAAACTTCAGGAGTGTGTTGGTTGTAGTAGTCTGATCACATGGATGTGACTATTGTGAGTCAAAGTTATAGCGCCACCAACTGGCAGCAGGAAGTGTATCACTTTTTGAAATGCTTTGAGATCACCCTGTTATTTTTACCTGATTTGCTTCAAACTTCATCAGTGTAATGTCAATACACAGCAGATGTAGACCTATGACACGATTTTTGATATTTGAAATATTGTTGCCATGGCAACAGGTCAAACTGTAATAATATTCTTGAGTGTTTTTGAGGCTCTTAACATGCTTCAAATTGCATGAAACTCGACACACACATCAATATTGTCAACCAGTAGACATGGACAAAGCCATAGAAATGGGCGTGGTGGAGGGGCTCAGTAGCGCCACCTTTTGACAAAAGTGGGGGGGTTAGTTTTTCCTACAGTCACCAAACTCGGTACACATATTGTTCTCATCAAGCCGGACAATTTTCTAATTTACATTCATTAGCTCCGACCAACAGGAAGTCAGCTATTTTGGTTTGAATGTTAATTTTTTGAAAAAAACAGGCTATGAATTTTATACTACTACTCCTACAGGGTTTATCCAATTTACACCAAGCTTTTTTTAACTTGTTGCTAACACATTGAAGTTGTTTGATTGCAAACGGATTTTTGATATCTCGAACGGTTTGGCCGTGGCGAGGCAACGAATTTATGGCGAGAAAAAGGAAACAGGAAATGTGTTATAACGTCTGCATACATATATTGATCTTTATGAAACTTCACGAGTGTGTTGGTTGTAGTAGTCTGATCACATGGATGTGAGTATTGTGAGTCAAAGTTATAGCGCCACCAACTGGCAGCAGGAAGTGTATCACTTTTTGAAATGCTTTGAGATCACCCTCTTATTTTTACCTGATTTGCTTCAAACTTCATCAGTGTAATGTCAATACACAGCAGATGTAGACCTATGACAGGATTTTTGATATTTGAAATATTGTTGCCATGGCAACACATCAAACTTTAATAATATTCTTGAGTGTTTTTGAGGCTCTTAACATGCTTCAAATTGCATGAAACTCGACACACACATCAATATTGTCAACCAGTAGACATGGACAAAGCCATAGAAATGGGCGTGGTGGAGGGGCTCAGTAGCGCCACCTTTTGACAAAAGTGGGGGGGTTAGTTTTTCCTACAGTCACCGAACTCGGTACACATATTGTTCTCATCAAGCCGGACAATTTTCTAATTTACATTCATTAGCTCCGACCAACAGGAAGTCGGCTATTTTGGTTTGAATGTTAATTTTTTGAAAAAACAGGCTATAAATTTTATACTACTACTCCTACAGGGTTTATCCAATTTATACCAAGCTTTTTTTAACTTGTTGCTAACACATTGAAGTTGTTTAATTGCAAACGGATTTTGGATATCTCAAACGGTTTGGCCGTGGCGAGGCAACGAATTTATGGCACGAAAAGGGAAACAAAGTGTTATAACTTCTGCATACATTAATTGATTTTGATGAAACTTCGACTTAGTCTTCGTTGTACAAGGCTGATCACATGGATGTGACTATTGTGATTCAAAGTCATAGCGCCACCAACTGGAAGCAGAAAATGTGTCACTTTCAGCATACATTGAGATCACCCTCTTATTTTTACCTGATTTGCTTCAAAATTCATCAGAATAATGTTAAAACTTGGCACATGTAATCCTTTGAAAATGGGCAGGGAGGAGGGGCTCTATAGCGGCACCTTGTAGTGCAGTAAATGTGGAGTGAATTTGACATAGTACTTTGATGTTTAACCGTTTTAAATGCCTATTGCCCGCTGTGCACAGTTGCCCTGAAGCCACCGGGGTGGCAGTGCCACCGGGCTTGGGCCCGCCATCGCTGCTCGCAGCTATATTATTAATTTGAATTCTTAAATACTGGAGATAATAATAATGAGCGTTTACGCCTATATAGCACTCAAGCATACGCATAAAGCTTGCCATAAAGAACCGGCAAAAGTAATGATTATGAATGTGACAAAAACAGCAAGAAGACATTTTAATTGTTTATTAATAAACTAGCCTAATGTTTTCTGAATCAGTGTCGGCTGCAAAGATGAAGTTGACATTGATGACTCTCATCATCTCCGCATAGTGGACGCGCCTATAGAGAGAATGCACATTTCTTTCAGATTACATAATCAGAGAGTAGCCTATTTCTTTTCGTTTTGAATTATTTCATTTAAAATTAGACATTTCAAGCTTTCTATAGATATATTTCTCATGTCTGTGAGGCATGCAGCCTCTGATTTTCGGTTCATTTAGCCTATAAGAAGCACTCCAGTTCACGTGCCAGTGATCGTGCCGGCGCCTCTATGTGATGATTATCAGTGTTGGGCACGTTACTTTAAAAAAGTAATTAGTTATAGTTACTAGTTACTATTGCGTTACTTAAAAAAAAAAAAGGCAAATAACTTGAATGCCCCTAATATTAAATATAAGAATAAATGAATCATGATCCGACTCGTGACTCATGATCCGCTCTTGCTTATGAAATTTCTCTTCACTGTACAATATGTGTTGGTAGCCATTAAAGAAAATGTAGTTTCATATTTATGTTTAAATTGTCTTATGTTATGTTTTAAATTCCTTTACTTGATTATGAAAAGTGAAAAGCATGAGACAGAATACATCATAAGATGCGCAATCTATCGGGAGACATGGAGTGGGTCAGACATGATTTTAAACACTTCATTAAGTTTTGTTTTGTAGAAATCCTTTCTTTAAAGTGAATTTCGTTTTGTAAAAATTGTATCTTAATTTTAATCAATGTTTCATCAACCAATTGCCTGGATTTAATAAATAAGAAGCAAATATAGCAGACAATATAATAATGGCAGGCGCGGGCGCGATCACTGGCGCGTGAACTGGAGCGCGACTTATAGGCTAAATGAACCGAAACTCAGCGTATAGGCTGCTTGCCTCGCAAACATGAGAAATATATCTATAGAAAGCTTGAAATATCTAAAAACGAAAAGAAATAGGCTACTCTGATTATGTAGCCTAATCCGGATTAAATGTGCATTCTCTCTCTAGGCACGTCCAGTATGCGGAGATGACGAGAGTCAGTATGTTAGCTTCATCTTCACAGCGGACACTGATTCAGAAAACATTACTTTATTAATAAACAATTAAAATGTCTCCTTGCTGTTTTGGTCACATTCATAATTATTACTTTTGCCGGTTCTTTATGGCAAGCTTTATGCGTGCGCTTGGGTGCTATAGCCTATATTACGATCATTAGGTTTATTCTCTCCAGTATTTAAGAAATTAAATTAATATAAATGTGATTAGTCAACTAATGGCTTAAATGACTAGTCGACTAGAAAAACTTATTTCACATATTTTCGATCCAGCATGTCATAAAGGGTATTCTGGTTTGAGCTCACATGCTCACAGACACACACAGAGCATCATTATTATCGGTTTAAAATTATATTTGTGTATGACTAACCGCAGCACACACCAGAGAAAAATCTTTGCAGGTCCTGTGGCTGAGAGAGAGCCTACTCGGATGAAAACCGCTTCAGTGAGCTCAATTATAGTAAGGCGGCATTTTTTTGCCAGTAACGGTAACGGCGTTGTAACGGGAGAAAAAGTAATTCGTTTGATTACTCGTTACTGAAAAAAGTAACGCCGTTATTCCCATCACTGATTATTATATTGTCTGCTGTATTTGCTTCTTATGTATTAAATCCAGACAATTGGTTGATGAAACATTGATTAAAATTAAGATACAATTTTAACGAAACAAAATTCACTTTAAAGAAAGGTTTTCTGCAAAACAAAACTTAATGAAGTGGTCAAATCATGTCTGACCCACCCCATGTCTGCCGATATATTGCGCATCATGTATCTTCTTATCTTACTCATGCTGTTCACTTTTCATAATCAAATAGATACATAACATAGGCCTATTTAAACATTACTATGAAACTACGTTTTCTTTAATGGCTACCAACACATAGTACAGTACAGAGAAATTTCATGTCGTGAGGAAGAACGGATCATGAGTCACGAGACGGATCAAGCATAATTTATTTTTAGACTTATATTTAATATTGGGGGCATCCAAGTTGTTTGACATATTTGATTTTTTTTTTTTTTTTTTTTAAGTAACGCAATAGTTACTTTCCCTGGTAATTAGTTACTTTTATAATGATGTAACTCAGTTACTATTTGTGAGAAGTAACTAGTAACAATAACTAATTACTTTTTTAAAGTAACATGCCCAACACTGCATATGACTAGTTAAAGGGTTATCTGTCATTAATTACTCACCCTCATGTCGTTCTACAAGAACGTAAATTAAGATATTTTTGATAAAATCAAGTGTGATTCACTTCTCAGTGAGGCCTCCATTGACAGCAAGACAATTAACACTTTCAATGTCCAGAAAGCTACTTAAGACATATTTAAACAGTTCATGTGACTACAGTGGTTCAACCTTAATGTTATGAAGCGATGAGAATACTTTTTGTGCACCCAAAAAAAATAAAAAAATAACGACTTCAACATTCAACAATATCTAGTGATGGGCAATTTCAAAACACTGCTTCATGAAGCTTCAAAGCTTTACGAATCTTTTGTTTCTAATCAGTGGTTCGGAGCATGTATCAAACTGGTATCCAACTGCCAAAGTCACGTGATTTCAGTAAACAAGGCATCATTACGTCATAGGTGTTTCGAAATTTCAGTGGTTCACCACTGGGGGGCGTGACTTTGGCAGTTTGATACACATTCCGAACCACTGATTTGAAACAAAAGATTTGAAGGTCTTAGGGGTGTGGAACGACGTGAGGGTGAGTAATTAATAACAGAATTTTCATTTTTGGGTTAACTAACCCTTTAATAGCTATGTTTTCATCCAAAGTTGCGTAATTTAACTTGCGCACAATATTGGAATATTGCATAAAACATTTGCGAATAAAGACGCACTGCTTACGTCACTTTTTGGGAAATAAACCATCCGCTGGCTCACTTTACCATTTTGGATTCCTGTCTCTTTTACAAGGTGAGTCTTGAACCTCCTGAAGCCGCATGTTATCATGTTTGTGTCTCTCAGTGTCACATCTAGAAAGTGTTACACTGCTGCTGTCAGTAAGTAATTGAAATTTAATCGTGCTTGTAAAAGAGTCTCGTTCAGGTTTAATATTTGAAATGAGTCTGACAGAATGGTGTCATGTTATCTTGAGATTAGATGCTGGTGTTTGGGAATGCAATCTTTAAAGATGCTTCTGGGAGGTCATTATACCCAAACGTTTTGATGAAAAACTTTGGCTCAGGCATTTCAGAATGGCCAAACCAACATATGAGACACCGTGATGCGATTAGTCCACTGGTTAGTCCAGTTATCCAATCACATCCACTGCTGAGGCAAAGTCACGTGAGTTTGTTGTTGAACATCGAGAGATTTATTCTGTACATTTGTTTAGTTTCTGTGCATGTCTTCTTGTTGGCTAAAAAAAAGATCAGTTTTTCATGCAAATTTTTGGAATTTATGTGCATCTTGGTGTGTCCATCCAGCATTTTTTATGGTACAGTATATCCCAAAATTTGCATAAAAATAGGTAGATGGAAATATAGCTGATGCATGAGCTATAACTAAATGTCTCAAATAATGTTTCACATACATTAGTTTAAAGGAATATTTCACCCAAACATGACAATTCTGTCATCATTTACTCACTCTCATGTTGATCCAAATCTATATGTTGTTATGTTTTTCGGTGAACATCCTCATGCAGCTGGTACAGTTGTGGGCACATTAATAAAGGACACATCGCCTCAGGTTTTCATCATGTTTTGACTGTTTCTCCAGGTTGAAGTGGACACTATCCTCTCAGACTTTGAGTCGTCAGACTTTGGTGACATGGTAAGATGAGTTATTGTGCTCAGATATCTGGCTAGAATGTCATGTCTTTTTATTGTCATAACTCTATAACTATGGAAAGAGGTGGTGTTACGTCATGAATTTAAGGAATAAAATGATAATGGGTCTTTATGATTTGATGTCAATATTGTTATTGTTAAAGGATTACTAAAACTTAATAAAAACTATAGAGACGTTTTTTTTTTATAAAACAACTGGCAAAAACAACAAAACTTTAACATTTAAAATTTAAGCGAAAACAGAACATGTTCAAAATATTAACAAAAACAATAATAGTATATCAATGATATGATAAATTAACTCTGGTAAAAAGATGTGGCCTGTATACACTAATCCTTCTGTTCTCTCATTGGTCAGTCTGAAGATTTTTACGGCATGAGGCGTCTGTACGTCATTTTGGGCTCCTGTCTGTTTTACAAGGTGAGTCTTGAACCTCCTGAAGCCACATGTTATCATGTTTGTGTCTCTCAGTGTCACATTTGGAAAGCGTTACACTGCTGCTGTCAGTAAGTAATTGAAATTTAATCGTGCATGTAAAAGAGTCTCGTTCAGGTTTAATATTTGAATATATTAGTCTGACAGAAGGGTGACATGCTACTTCATGTGAATACATTTTAATTATGAATGATGATGTGAAGAGGATTGATTAGTTATTAAGTTACAACTGTTGCTCCCTTAACCCTGTAATAGTAGTCAGAAAAATAATTTGGTGACACTTTACTTAAAGCCTTTATAAATATAATGCATTATAAAAGTATTTTTATTGCATTGACTGTGCTATGTAATGCGCTGTACGATCTCATGAATAATTGTAATGACAGCTATAATACATTATAGTACCTGAACACACCTTTAGAATGTATAATGCATTAAAACACAAGACAAACAACCAGTTTCAGATGTAACAAGGAATTTACAAATATTATAATGCATTTTAACTTTGGTTACAATTATTTATGAAAATATATAATGTATTATAGCATACATTATTAATACCTTTATAATGCATTATACATAAAGGTTTTAAGTAACCATTTTTTTTTTTTTTTTTTTTAAATTTGAATGTGTTTTTTTTTTTTGTTGAGTATCATATTTGAAACATGGCTTGGTTGGCTTATAGGAGCTAAAATTTAGTTTTATTCAGAGGCCCAAACTGAGCAAAAATGTGCGATTTGGTGCAGATGCTAATATTTATATGACCAAAAAATAAGATGAAATGCTGAAAGCTTTAATATAAATTATTGAGATCTTTATAACAGTATAGCAGATATCTACATAAAATGCATATGAATATGAGATGTCACACTATATCTGCCAATAATATGTCTTAGTAAGATATTTAAATGCTTAGTTTCATGATCAAAAAGCTCTGTAGTTTTAAAACATGTAATGCAGTGCAATACAATGATGATAGAGAGATGAACAAATAAACCTTCCTCAAAAGCCTGATGATCATTTGAACATGATTTTCTAAAAATTGATTTATAGATAATCAAGTAAACCTAAGTTGCTTCAGTCCAGTATGTGTTCATTTTGAAATATTAATAGCAATATAAAAGTTATTCTTAAGTTTACTTTATGAAAATCAGTAAAATTTTCACAACATAAAGACACGTGAACCACGAGTTGATGGGAGACGTTTTTTACAAGTACACTAAAAGGCCTTTTACTTGCTAAAAAAGTATGAACTATCAATCAGACAACAGAAGGCATTTAGTAGATTGTGCGACAGCAAATTTTTGTAGAGGCCTTAGAAATGTGTGTATCAAATATGACACAATAGGGTTAAAACACTCAAAAACACTCTGTTTTTTCACTACAGACTACTGAGATACTTGTTGGCAGTGTTATGCCAGGTCTTCCCTATATTTTCATTGTCACAATTCATTTTTACACTACTGATTATCCAGAACACAGATCTGTACTTCTCCATCTGTCTGGCAGGGATATCTCATAGCGAACCACCTGCCTAAAGAAGACCTTCTGGACGTGTGTTTGTACTGTCAGCATTACTGTCTGCTGCCGCTGGCGTCCGAGCAGCGTGTGGGGCAACTAGTGGTGTGGAGGGAGGTGTTTCCGCAGCGGAGAGCCCAGCTCAACCCCGGATACTCCCAGCCACTCGGACGACACTTCCTGCTCATTGTGGGACTGGTGAGACATTTACAGTGTTACAGATTACAAATAAACACTGTTCTTTTGATCCTTCTCTTCATCTATCATTAAAAAAATTTATATGAAGCAGCACAACTGTTTTCAACATTGATAATAATCAGAAATGTTTCTTGAGCAGCAAATCATCATATTAGAATGATTTCTGATGGATCATGTGACACTGAAGACTGGAGTGATGACGCTGAAAATTCAGCTTTGATCACAGGAATAAATTACATTTTAAAGTATTTTACAATAGAAACCAATAAATAAATTGTAATAATATTTCACAATTTTACTGTATCTTTGATCACAAAAATGCAGCCTTGCTGAGCATAAGATACTTCTTTAAAAAATACATGAGAAAATCTTACCGACACTAACTAAACTTTTGAATGGTGGTGTACTTGTTTACCAAAGCCAATATAATTTAAGAAATGTATCAACCCTAATTCATACTCAAAGCAAAAAGCTACTAGATAAGCAAGTCGTGATTGATGTTTTGGTGCTGGTGTATGGATTTATTCATGGACTGACAGGAAAATGGAAATATTGTGTGAAAACATTTTTACTTGTACAGAACTGTTAAAAATTTTGGGATCTGTAAGATTTTTTTTTTGGCTGTATTTTTGTTGAAACTGATAAAAAAAAAAATGTTCAGGATTCTTTAATGAATAGAAAGTTCAAAAAACAGTATTTATTTGAAATATAAAGTTTTGTAACATTATAGAAGTCTTTATTGTCACTTGATCAAAATAATGCGTTCTTGCTGAATAAAGTCTTGTTCAGGCATATAATCAATGATGAAGCACGATTGCACTGTATTTTATGATGTTATTTTACTGTTTTAATTGTTTTATTTTAGTTTAAGTAATATGTCTTTTATATATCTTGTTGTAAAACACATTGGTCAATTTTGGTTGTATTTAATGGTTCTATATAAATAAAATTGACATTGACATTCATACCAAGTATGATAACTAAAAAGAAAATCATAAAGATATCTATATTACCGGTGACACCAATGCACGATAACATCTGTTTATTGTAATTGCAGTCCCCACTTTTGACATTATAGTCGATATTGTATAGTTGTGAACAGGGCTTGACATTAACACCTGTCAAATGCGGGTCGATTTCAGCCGTAGTGTGTAACACAGTTATTAGTGTTGTGTTGTCAAAAATGTAGAATTTTTTTGATACATATTGATACTGAAATAACGTTTCCAATACTCATTTCCCTCAGAATAGATACACGATATCAGCTGCTCTTTCTCTCTCTCTCATCTCTCTGACAGCAAGTTGAAACACAAACCCACCTCCCCTCACTCACTCATTTCATTTGCTCCAGATGAATATTGTTGGTATTACAGGGCTTGAATTTAGGCGTGGGATTACATGTATTGTGAATAATTTTACTCATTCCCGCAGATTTTGTGCTCACACCCAAAGTGCGCCACATAAAGCCACCTCTCAGTAATAAATTAAACTTAAACAGTCAAATAAACACAAAATAATTTCAAAATGCTGGTTTTGGCAAGTATTCACGTAAACAGTTGAGAAAGAAAACACGTGTAAAAGTATAATGGATCCGTGCGTCAGGTCTTAAAGTGACAGCAGCCTAATATACCTGCTGACAAATTATGAGGTAATAATAAAAATATCTATATGGCAGTTTTTTCCCATGGTATCAAGGTCAAAATTCTGGCCAGTAAAAATGCTGAGTGGCCAGTTAACTTTGGAAAACGACTAGCCACAGTAGCTGGTGAGCAAAAAAAGTTAATTACTAACTGCTTGTGGACACAATATATAGGGTCGACTCTGCTATTCTATTAAACTTATAAGATTTTTTTTTTAAACTAAATCTTTATCATTATCATTATTGTTATTGTTCTTGGTGTGAACAGGCCTTAAAAGTCTTAATTTCTTTCAAAAATACTAATCTTACTGTCCGCTTACCTTTGAATGCTAGTGTACATTCTGTAACTGTATTTTAAGCGCAGTGATTGAACATTGAATTATTGAAGATGTAATACATACCCAATGTATAAATGCAGTTTTTCCTGACTTGTGTTTCCAGAGGCACTTTATGCAGTGTGTGTTGCTGGAGGCCGGTGGCTGTGCGTCACCTGCTCTGGGATCTCCTGGTCCCGACTGCGTCTATGTGGACCAGGTCAAAGCCACACTGCTTCAGCTGGAGAGTCTGGATGCTGCCATTGAGGAGCGTCTCTCTGCTCCGCCCACCCCCTGTCTCTCCTGCGCTGATTGGTTCCTTCCTGCCGGTGGGCGGGACCGACAGGATGGCATCAACAGCTCACCGATTCTCAACCGGCTGACAGCAGCCATCAAACCCCCATCACCGGGCATGATCGGGCGAAGTCTGTTTGGGGAGGTGGGATCGGGGTCATCAAATCTTAGAGGACGAAGACCGAGTCCTCAGAGGAGTCTGTCTGATAGCGGCAGCGAGGGTCACACGGACGCGTCCTTTACTTCAGGTCTGAGTCCTCATGCCACACCGGACGCAGTGCGGCGGACGCCCTCTAGTGGCACTCGCAGAGACTCTCTCGGCTCAGGAGGGTCAGACGGCAGCTTGGGCAGTGCAGGATTTTTTAAGGTGTTCGTCTTACATTAATTACAGTTTATGTGCTGTTTTACTATTGTTACATTTTACAGAGGTCAGTCTCACAAAAAATGTCACAAACATGTTCAGGCCATATTTCATCCCTAAAATCAAAAAATAATAATAAATAAAATGATAAATGAGCATAAATAAAATTAAGAATGAATGAACAAATGAGGCAAACGAATGAACAAATGAATGAACGAATGAGGCATTTATATAGCGTTTTCATATATTCTACTGTACACCCAAAGCGCTTCACAATCGTATCTGGGGTCCTCTCCTCAACCACCATCAGTGTGCAGCATCCACTTAGATGATGCAACGGCAGCGAGTACAACGGCGCCAGTGTGCTCACCACACACCAGCTATGAGTGGAGAGGAGAGAGAGTGATAGAGCCAATTCAATGGATGGGGATTATTAGAAGGCCATGATTGGTAAGGGCCAATGGAGGGAATTTGGCCAGGACACCGGGGTTACACCCCTTGGATTTTTAATGACCACAGAGAGTCAGGACCTCAGTTTAACGTCTTATCCGAAGGACGGGAGATATATAAATATATATATATATATATATAATATATATATATATATACAGTACAGTCCAAAAGTTTGGAACAACTAAGACATTTAATGTTTTTAAAAGAAGTTTCGTCTGCTCACCAAGGCTACATTTATTTAATTAAAAATACAGTAAAAAACAGTAATATTGTGAAATATTATTACAATTTAAAATAACTGTTTTCTATTTGAATATATTTGACAAAGTAATTTATTCCTGTGATGCAAAGCTGAATTTTCAGCATCGTTACTCCAGTCTTCAGTGTCACATGATCCTTCAGAAATTATTCTAATATGCTGATTTGCTGCTCAATAAACATGTATGATTATTTTCAATGTTGAAAACAGTTGTGTACTTTTTTTTTCAGGATTCCTTGATGAATAGAAAGTTCAAAAGAACCGCATTTATCTGAAATACAAAGCTTCTGTAGCATTATACACTACCGTTCAAAAGTTTGGGGTCAGTAATATTTTTTATTTTTATTTTTTTGAAAAGAAATTAAAGAAATTAATACTTTTATTCAGCAAGGATGCATTAAATCAATCAAAAGTAGCAGTAAAGACATTTATAATGTTACAAAAGATTAGATTTCAGATAAACACTGTTCTTTTGAACTTTCTATTCATCAAATAATCCTGAAAAAAAATATTGTACACAAATATTTTGTACAATTGTACACATTAAATGTTTCTTGAGCAGCAGATAATAGCATATTAGAATGATTTCTGAAGGATCATGTGACACTGAAGACTGGAGTAATGATGCTGAAAATTCAGCTTTGCCATCACAGGAATAAATTACTTTGTGAAATATATTCAAATAGAAAACAGTTATTTTAAATTGTAATAATATTTCACAATATTACTGTTTTTACTGTATTTTTAATTAAATAAATGTAGCCTTGGTGAGCAGACGAAACTTCTTTTAAAAACATTAAAAATCTTAGTGGTTCCAAACTTTTGGACTGTACTGTATATTATACATACATATATATATATATATATATATATATATATATATATATATATATATATATATATATATATATATATATACATACATACATACATACATACAGTGCCTATAGAAAATCATCATACCCCTTTGAAATAGTTGTCATACAGCCTGAAATAACAGCCAATTAAAAAAAAATAATAATAATCTTTTCTAGCTTTATTTTCAAGTTTTGCCTTACAACATCAAACTAATGAAAGAAAAAGCAACAGTTCTGAAAATTAATTAAAAAAAATGAAAAACTGGAATAACAGGGTTGGAAAAGTCATCAGTCCCCTGATTTAATACTTCGTAAAGCCACCTTTTGCTTTAATTACAGCCATTCATCTTTTTGGATATGTCTGTACTAGCTTTGCACACCTAGATTTGGGAATATTAGCTCATTCTTCCTTTCAGAATTGCTCAAGTTCAGTCAAATTCCTTGGTGAGCAGCAATGAACTTCTCTCTTCAAGTCTGACTTGGCCACTCAAAGACATTCACCTTCCTATCCTTAAGCCATTGCTTTGTTCTTTGGGCGGTATGTGTAGGATCATTGTCGTGTTAGAAGGTAAATGAACTGACCATCTTCAGCTGTCTAGCAGAGGAACTCAGGTTTTCCTCAAGAATTTGGATGTGCTTGGATTTCCCCTTCAATCCTGACCAATAGTCCAGTGTTTGCTTTTCGCCAAACATAGCACTGAAAGAAAGAAGTCTTTCCTGAAAAAGTGCCACACTCAGTCTTTTTTTGCGCTATGCAAAAACACACCTGGAAGACTCTGATGCCATCTGGCAAAAAGTGCTATGGTCTGATGAGACCAAAACCGACCTTTGGCTAAAAGCAAACACGGCACACCAACCAAAACACACTATACCTACTGTGAAGCATGATGATGGCAGTGTTATATTGTGGGGGTGTTTCTCTTCAGCAGGGACTGGGCTATTGGTCAGGATTGAAAGGAAAATGGAAGCCAAAAGAACAAATACAATGGTTTAAGGATAGGAAGGTGAATGTCTTTGAGTGGTCAAGTCAGAGCCCTGACTTAAATCCAAGAAAATCTGTGGAGTCCATTGCCGCTCACCACAGAATTTGACTAAACTTGAGCAATTCTGCAAGGAAGAATGAGCAAATATTCCACAAACTAGGTGTGCAAAGCTAGTACAGACATACCCAAAAAGATGAATGGCTGTAATTAAAGGAAAAGGTATAAATACACATACATATAACACTACTAAAGTTTGACCTTTGAACTTTGTCTCAGTGTTTATAGAAAGGTTGACATTAAAAATTGTACTTTCCCATGACAACTTGCAGAAAAAGAAAAGTGACATCTAATATTATTAATATTATGTTTTTGCCAATGCCATCGGTGCGTATATCAGCTCTGCCGTTTTCACTGCATATGAATTATGGCCAGGTCATCTATTATTGAGAATGGCTTTTGAGTATCTGCCAAAACTGTGTCTTGTATAGCAGCATCAGGAACTACTGTTATAAATCACGTCCATCTGAGTTTAGCTGACGGCACATATTTTACAGAATGGACGTCCTGGACCTTTCAGGCTCATAAATTTTAATAGAGAGAGACAAGCTTAACCAAACGCATGGAAACTAGCTTTCATCGCATTTATCGAGTCAGTCCTCAAGATTAAGAGGGCAACAGAAAGAGAACATTTATACATCCAAGTTGGATAAAAATCAACCAAAGATATACTGCTATAAAAACAGGCCAGTGCTGTTTTGTTTTCAGTTTCATTATTGACTTTTAGTTTAGTTTAGTTTGGAAGCTTTGGATTTTTCTTATACTTTATACTATTTTCTATAGTTTCTATATATTTTATTATTTTTAATTTAATTTAGTTTAGTTTTTTTAGTTTAGGCTTTTTCTTTTACATTCCAGATTTAAAATGCACTTCAATGACAATAACACTTCAATATATTTTTGTATAGTCCAGCACAAACAGTAATCCAATCCTTATGTGCATTTTTCTTGTCTTTTGTGCATGTTTTCTGTCAGATTCCCAGGTTAAAACACCCTAACCCATTCTACCTGGGCTCATTGAAGAAGAGTCTGACTGACAGAGAAACTGAGGAGATGCACAATGTTCTCAAGTGAGTGTTTTTTTTTTTTTTTGAAAAAAAAATGTCATGCAGGGTTGTAACACTGTAAGACAATGTTAAATGTCTAAATGACTCTGTGCTTATCAAGAACAGAGTGAGTGGTTTGACCTCACATCATGTTAATGCTGATGTTAATGCTGCTCTAGACGAAGTCAGTTTTCGTGTGTGTGTGTGTTGACAGATTGACAGCGGGTGCTGAGAACACGCTGTTCCATTACGTGCTGATGGAGACGGTGCAGGGCATCTTCATCGCTCCCACACACAGAGAAGTCAATCATCTGAGCGGCTCCATCCACCCACAGCTCATCCACAACTTCTACCACTGCTGTCTGTCCATACGGCAGGCCTTCCAGCAGAGCCTCCCCACACGGGTAACATCGCATTGAACTTTCTATATTTATCAAAGAATCCTGAAAAAGATGCATCATGATTTCCACACACATATATAGCAGTGCAACTGTTTTCAACATTGATAATAATCAGAAATGTTTCTTGAGCAGCAAATCATCATATTAGAATGATTTCTGATGGATCATGTGACACTGAAGACTGGAGTAATGATGCTGAAAATTCAGCTTTGATCACAAGAATAAATTACATTTCAAAATATGTTCAAATAGAAAACAGTTATATTAAACTGAAATATTTCACAATTTTACTGTATTTTTGATCAAATAAATGCAGCCAGAGAGATTTTCAAAAACATTAAATTGCTGAATTTGAATATGTTTTTATAATTAATTACAATTTTAAAAGACTATCTATTTATGTGTACAGTTTTTTATTTTTTTACAGTAAAAATTTGTTTTGCTCAGGTGATATTAGAGACATTTTGAGTTGCAAACTGCAAATTACTTTTATTAGAAGTTGCTTCAGTGTTTTGGTTTCTAAATAAATTTACAAATACATTTAAAAAAAAAACATTCATAATTTCTGATAAACAAGCATGTAGTATTATTTATATACTATTATACTATTACAGCATTTATTAATATTTTTATTATTATTTTATTTTAGTATTTATTTGTATTATTTGTAACAGTTGTTACGCATTCCTATGTATTCCAACCAGTCTGTTATATAGTCCTAAACATAACATTAATTAATAAGCTAATGTATTAGCTAAGTATTATTGCTGGTCATTTCTCTGCTGTAGTAATATCAACATGGTTTGGTCATCTCTCACACACGTGTAAATGTGTCTCAGGATCGGAGAGGGACGGAGCGGCCGCAGAGCACTCGAGGTTTGGGTCCAGTGAAAGAACATGGAGTTCTGTTCCAGTGCAAACCTGAAAACTGGACCGATCAGAAGAAACCAGCTCCCACCATGACCTACTGGGTTATTGGGTACATGTTCTGACCTCCATCAGCTTATAACAAGACAAATCAATGAACGACTTGACGTATTCCATAGGTTGAGATCGGTTGAGATAAGTTTTGTCTTTGCACATTAATTAGCCTGAAACACAGACCTTTAACAGTTTCCAGCCACATATTTTTATGCACAATTTGGGATATCTCATAAAAAAACACTGGATTGAAATGCCAAGATGCGCAATTCTAAAAATGCACATAAAAAATGTATGCGCTCAATTGAGGCGGATAGATTTTTTTATCCAATAAGAAGACATGCACATAAACTACGATTGAAACACGTTGACAGAATAAATCCCTCAATGTGCAACAACAAACTCATGTGACTTTGCCACAACAGTGGATGTGATTGGATAACAGCATCATTTGATCATTCTGAAATGCCTGAGCCAAAGTCTGTCATCAGAATGATTGTTTATTTCTCTCCCAGAAGCGTCTTACACGACTGTTTTCGTATCCAAACACAAGATAACATTACAGCGTTTATTACATTTTGTCTGCGCACTCTGAGATGCAAGAAATGGTGCCTTCAAGTGCTCCTGGGAAATTCGTATTTACAAGTTGGGAAGTGGTGCTTTCAATCACTTTGGTCGGAGCAAGATGGCAATAGAATTTAACTAAATCTACAAAATGATGAATTAAGTATGCACATCGATTATGTTTTTGCTTTATGTTTTTACTCAATTTATGAAGGTGCTGTAAATTGAATCGTCATTTATTTTTCGCAATGGTAAAATGCTGTGGTATTTTGTACATGCAACTTGAAAAAAATAATAGTTTAGTTAATTTTAACAAATTTGCCATTAATATAGACTGTTATTGTGTCTGATATGTTATACGGAAAATCGGGGCTTACAGAAAATCCAGTTTCCCACTCGTAATTACGACTTTATGGTGACGTTCAACTCATAAAAACAAATTTTTAATAATATTTTAAATTTTTATTTTTTTTTTTTTAACAATAAAATCCTATCAAATAAAAGTATCCTCCACAGTGCTTTGCTTATTTATTCCTAAATAAACTGTCCTTGAGGAACATTTTATTCTATTCATTTTTTCTGATAAACAAGCATGTGGCCCATTGCTATTTTAGGATTATTTATACTAAAAACATCCTCCCATAATCCTTCTCTTACTGTGATTCATCAACATGCATACAGCAGAGAACATCAAAGCATGTTTCCACCACTGATTCACAATCTCTCGTTTATTTTCCAGGCGAATGCTTCTGGAACCCGTCCCTCAAGAGTTTTACGTGTGCTTCCATGACTCCGTGGCAGAGGTTCCTGTGGAAATGGCCTTCCGGCTGTCTTTCGGCTTGGCCGTGTAGTCCAGGGGCAGAGAGATGCCTGCAAGTCATCATCCGTAACGCGACACCCTGTCATACAGCATGAGAAGCTTTTTTGAGAGGTATGTGTGGAAATGAGCCTTCCACTAGAGATAGAAAACACTGCTACTGTCAGAAAGTGCTACTGGTTCATGCTTTAGATTAAATTATGATCCTTGTGGTGTTCATATGTCATTGTGGACTTAAACAATGAAAATTAAACACAATCAGAACTAGTCAGCAATGTCTGTATGGTGAAAAAGGACAACTTTAATACCTCAAACTATGCTAAATTTCACAAGCTACAGGCTCACGAACACTCGCACCAGAAAAAAGATTTTTTTCACTTGACTTTTCCTTGCTGGATCAAGTGGAATGATGTTTTCTTGGCAGCAGCTATGCAGCGTTTATGACCACAGCCTTACCTGAACTTTGTGATATGAAATGTTTTTGTATTTTATTTAAGGTATGGAACTTCATGTTCTCCTTTAAGTTGAAACTTTGTAATACATTGTTCATCCAACAAAAGTGCATTATCAAATAAATGAAAGCAGATTTACTTCAGGTGTTCTTTATTTCAGTGTTTTTAGAAAAATAAACCCCGCTCTTATGTCAAGATTGTTCATCCAGTAAACACAAGCAGAATGAATTTGTTACAAATCACCATTATACTCAAATTCAATGTGACAATTTCCATTTACGTAGAAACACATTTGCTTGCCATTATGTCATTGAGCTCAATTCAAAGTAGTTTTATGAACTATTTTCAAAGAAATTCACTCTCGTGATTTATGAATTTCTCCGTAAATCATTTGTAATTCTTAGTTAATCGTCACACTGAATTAAATAATAAAAAAAATGTGGGTAACACTTTAAATTTGTTAACATTAGTTAATGCATTAGGTATATTTAAAATTAACAATGAAAACTACTTATTGCATTTATTACATTTTTAATGTTCATTTTTACATATGCCAATACATTTTACAGTTGTTTACACTTACGTAATGTATTATAAAAGAACCAATAGCAATAAACAATAACTTAGATTAATAATTGCAGTAAAAAGTTGTTAATTGTAACTAATGTTAACAAATTATGCTTGATGTGGGTTTGAATGCACAAAATAAATACAACTTCAGCATGATTTTATACTAATTATTCAAACAATTGTATCTTTTGTTCAACATAATTGTATCAACCTGCTATTTTTAAGTACACATCATTCTCGAACACAAAGTTGCACTCTTTAAGCGACTCCCTCCAGCAGAATCAGGTTCTTCTTGTAGCACTCCAGGCTGCACAGAGGCGTCCCGGTCTTGGAGCAGGAGTATTTCTTCAGGTTGGAGCATCCCGACACCCCACAGCTCGCCGGTGCAGGAGGAGACGCTGACGGCGCTGCAGGCATCGGAGCGGGAATCCCGATGGGGTAGGAAACGGCCGCGCCCTGGGCGTTACTGCTGTACCTCACCATGGGCAGCTGGGCCTGTTTTGACTTGCGCTCCCTCATGCTCTTGATCTTGGCCTTGCTGGTCTTGGTCAGTCTCTCGATGGTCTGGTTCTTGTTCTCCTCCGCTTTCTTGGCCGCCTGAAGACGTCTTTTGCGGGCGCGTTCCTCGCGTTTCTGCATCATCTCGGCTGTCAGCTCCTTCTCTTTGTATCCCATGGGAAGCTCCAGTAATGGCTGGATCTGCTGCTTATGTAAGAGGGCTTTCTGTTCAAAAAGAGAAGAACCTTTGTCAAGGTAAAGATTGTTAAAGTACTTTATTTGAAGTTGTTAAATCAAAAACTATTCATTTTTAACTTATCAAATCGTATTTTATATGATAACACATCTCTTCAAGAGTTTAAGGTTGGTATGTTTTTTTTTATGTTTTTGAAATGAGTCTCTTCTGCTCACCAAAGCTGCATTTATTTGGTCAAAATACAGTAAAAACTAATATTGTGAAATATTATTACAATTTAAAATAACTGTTTTCTATGTGAATATGTTGAATAATAAACTAATTTATTCCTGTGATCAAAGCTGAATTTTTAGCATCATTACTCCAGTCTTCAGTGTCACATGATCCTTCAGAAATCATTCTAATATGCTGATTTGCTGCTCAAGAAACTTTGAAACAGTTGTGCTACTTAATATTTAAGCGAAAACCATAATAATTTTTATTTTTTTCAAGATTCTTTGATGAATAAAAAGTTCAAAAGAGCAGCATTTATTTGAAATGGAAATCTTTTGTAACCAGTGTTGGGTAAAGTTACTTTTAAAAGTAATGCGTTTCAATTTTGCGTTACTCCCAAAAAAGTAACTAATTGCATTACTTTTTGTGGAAAGTAATGCATTGGGTTACTTTTGCGTTACTATTGGTTTGCTTGTTTGTTTTTAATAATAAATGATAAGCCTCAGGCTGAAAGAAATGCAAATTCACGGCTGTACAGTAGAGGGCGCAACTTTTCAGCTGTGCTGCCATTCTGGATTCAATAAGAATACGACGCAGGAAAAGAAAGTTTAAGGCTGTGTCCGAAATCACCCACTATACCCTTAAATAGGGCACCATTTGAGGGGACATACATTTATAGTGGTGTCCAAAACCATAGTGGACGATACCGAGTGCACTTGTTAAATCCCACAGTGCACTGCAATAACGAGTGTACAACTGATGTACGCTCAGCGGCTAGAGAATACGCATAATGCACTTTGAGAGTCACGTGCAGAATGAATTCCCTTGTCTGACCAAAAGATGGCACCCACAAAATCATGTGAATCATCCATCCATCCACTTTCCAAACCGCTGGTCCGATGTGGTTAATATCATACATTCAGCATAATATCATACATGTATAAATTCATTTTTAAGTGATTATTAAATAGTTTAATAAGGTTTATACATGCAAGTTTCCATGACAGGGTTCAAAATAAATATTTTCATCTTATTACTGGAGCTGCCAGTTTAAGTTTCAAATGATGATTAAACAGCAACCACAAACTATGCAAAAGCAGCAGCCTTTCCAGTGCACTCAGTGTCCGAATTCAAGTCGTTTTCATTCACTCCCTCAAGTGAACTATATTAGTGGACTAATGTAGGGAATAGTGAATGAGTGTATAGGGGGCAATTTCGAATACAACATAACACTCTAGCTGTGTCTTATTCTGAAGGCTGCGTCATCCGGAAGATGCATTTGATAGCTGCATACGTCATAAAGGATGTCTTATTTCAGAAGAGTAACCATTATAAAATTGACCGTTATTCCTAAGGAAACATAAATTGTTGTAGTCTCCTTATGACTTTGGAATGTAGTGGTTGGTTTAATGAAATGAAGCAGCCTCAATGACGTATGCAGCCGACAAAGGTGACCTCCGGAGGACCTTCGAAAGGGTTTCATTACTTTGTTTTCATTGCTAAAGTAAGAAGCTGCATCTAGCTTCTTACTTTATCAATGAAAACAAAGTAATGAAACACAAAAGTGATGTTTATCTGAAGTCATTTTTGCTTAATAGTATGGATAAATTGAATCATTGAAGGTCAGCAGCAAAGACACAGGTCATAAAGTGAGATTAAGTACATAAAGTATATTTGTGGTATTAAAAATATTTCATTATTGCAGGTTTGTGTAATATTCTGAGTTTGCATTTTGCTGTTTATTCTTTTTGAGCAATACTGAATCTGTTTTGTGCAAGTGAGATGAGTAAATCTCTAGAACTACAATAAACATCATGTTCATACACAACGCCTCTGCACATACAATTTCTCTCGACATTGGGACAGGAGAGCTGTCAGTCAATAAATAGGAAAACAAAGTAACTTGCATTACTTATTTGAAAAAGTAACTCAGATATTTTGTCGTATATTTAAAAGTAATGCGTTACATTACTAGTTACTTGGAAAGGTAAAATCTGATGATGTAACTCAAGTTACTTGTAATCCGTTACCCCAACACCGTTTGTAACATTATAAATGTCTTTACTGTCACTTTTGATCAACTTAATCCATACTATTGCCCCTATTTTATTTTCTAAAATATTGTTTAGAAGCATTTAAGAGTGGATATGCACTGTGTGATTATTTACAGAGGACTGTACTAAATATTGAATATGAAAATAATGCTATATGGGTGAATGATATGGGTATATGGGGACTTGTATGAAGTGATAATGCCTGATAATAAATGATTTCATCAATAAGTTTATAGTATAGCAAACATTATGCTACTGAATGGCATATCTTGCTATTATTTTCAAAATATTTTCTAAAAATGCAATATTTTAAAACATATAATATGGATTTAAAAAGTTTGCAGTCAGTGAAAGCATGAAAGCGTATCAGACATAATCCAGTATTTTAGCATTGCAGTTTTAATAAAATGCTGAACGGTTTGTTGTTAATTGGTTTGTATGAGCTACAGTACCTAGCTACAATACTCTGGCAATTATTTGGAAACATACATAGAATGTAACATGTTTTTTATATCATTTAGCAAATGTTAAATATGGTCTGAAAATCCACAGATAAGTCTGGAAAAGTACAGAGTCTTGAAATGGAAAATGTGTAGGAACCCTGTATTTAGGCTGTATAATAGTTTATTCCCTATCCCACTGGTCAGATGTGTGTTTTAATACGGCACCTGTCTGGCCGTGAGCAGAGACTCATCGATCTCTTTCTTCAGCTCTCCATTATCATCCAGCTCTCCCTTCTCCAGCGCCTCCAGCCATCGCTCCTCCTCATCCATCGGGCCTCCCAGCAGCGAGTCCGTGTCCATGTCCGGCAGAGGAGACGGGTCCAGGTTACTGTCCTCATCTGGGTATTACACACAAAAACATTCATACACATTAACATGGCTCAGACTGGCTATTTTTCCTATATTCGCTCAAGGTTTTGCATATTCAAATTCTCCCCTCACCCAGCCAGGCTCTGTACTGCTCTATAGGAACTCCCTCTGAGGGCACGTCATCATCAGAGTCGTCGTCGTCGTCATCATCATCGCCATCATCATCACTCTCTACGTTCAGAGGTGACACGGAGCGCAGAGAGTCCGGGATCACTGTGAACGTGGGCACACTACAAAAAGACAAAACGCTTTATCAAACCTGAGTTATTACAGAGAAAACATTACACTTTATGAATCACCTCTTGCAGGGTTTGAACCTACAAACTTCTGGTTGCCAGCCCAGTCTACATACACCATGAAATAATTCATCTAAGAATAAAAATAGGCATCATTTACTTTAAACTATATTAATATTTTTAGTGAAACACAAAAGCAGTTTTTTTTTCTAAAATGTATTTGTCATTTTTTTTGGGGTGAACTGTTCATTTATAGCAACAATAAACCAATATAAAGAATATGTATTAATTTGTTACATTAACATATAGAAGAGATTTTGTTCTGGTTATCACTCCATGAGTTCAGTAAGACAATGACACTAATGAGTTTTTATACTTTAAATATATTGATACTATAATGATGTGTAAAAACATTCAAACATACATGAGGAAAATGTCAATAAAATATTTTCCATGCACATGTTTCTCTTTAAAAATAAGGTGAATTTTTCAAGACAAGGAGATTTTAATGAAGAAGTGAATTACAAACACCTTGTTGAAGCTTATTTATTTATTTAAAATTACAATTTCAAAAAGGAAATGAATGCGTGCTTTCTGTTGCACATTTAAATCACTCCTATTTGCTTTGTCTATTGAAGAATATGTGCATATATATTTAACATTATCTTTATGAAGTTTTCCAAATTGGAACAAATATTTCAGCAGATATTATGTAGAATAATGTTCAAACATAAGAGTCTAGCATGTTAGTAAAAAACAAATAAAGGAGTGGGAAAAAATATAAAATACAATATAATAAAGTCTCCATACTGCATAAAAATATCTGTATTCTTTCTCATTGAAAATTTAATCTTTTCCAGTTAAAGGTGTTCATTGAAACATTTTAAATTGTAATTTTGTTGTCTAGCGAAATGCAGAAGGAGTTCATATGGTATCATATTTAATACTATATTTCTAATAATAACAATATTGTATGCATAATCTAGTAAACCTAAGCTGCTTCAATCCAGTAAGTGTTCACCTTGAAATATTAAGAACAATATAAAAGTTACTCTTATGTTTACTTCATAAAAAAATTGTGAAAGTCTTATGTATCACAACCTGATACATTTTTTACAATTATAATAAAAGGTCAGAAAAAGGCGTGTAGTAGATTGTGTACAACAGGTTGTTCAGAAAAATGAATTTTGATCATATTGATCATTTAGAGACCTTAGAAATTCATGCATCAAAAAACATTTTAACATTTTCTAAAAGGAATTCTAATGGAACTACTGTCACAATTTGGAACCATTTCCTAAAGGGATCGATTCAAAAAGCTCAAGTCTCAGTCTAATTTATTGTTTGCAAGATCACTGACCTCTTGGTTCCTAGAGTTTGACCTCCAAGTTTGATCTTGAGTTTGAGTTGAGGAGGTTTGAGCACCAACATCCCGGAATCTGACTCCAGAGCTTCAGAGGAGAAACTGTGTCCATCATCCCTATGATGCTTCTTCTTGTGTTTCTTGTGCTTTTTGTGTTTTTTCTTGTGGAGGTTATAATCATCCCCGTTTCCTGAGGAACAAACATCAACCAACCACACAGTTCAGATGAAATGTAGTTGATTAGAAAGCAGGAATAAAAATACTCTCATGGTCCTACTTAACTGCCAGCTCTACATTACTGTGCGTGTTAGAGGAATAGTTCACCCAAAAATGAAAATTATCCCATAATGTACTGTCATATATAGGATGGCTTAAGGATTAGTAAATTGTGGGATCATTTTTATTTTTGGGTGAACTATTCCTTTAATTAACATGTTTTTAATACTCAAGAAGACACGTGGGTAAAGAAACACTCAATATAATACTCTACGAGAGCATTAAATGAGACTTACCAGCGAGAAATCTGGGGTGAATCATGTCTTTTCTTTTCCCCATGGACACGTAAAATGATTCTGAGCTTAATTAATCGCCACAATAATCATACTGAATACATATAGCTGTAACGTTATTCCTCCAATTGCAGACCAGATCAGATTAACGCAAAAAATACTAATTCCTGCGCAAACCGCCGGTTAGTTCTTTTAATAAACTAACTCTAGTATTAAAACGAAATATCAACTATGATAAGATAGCAATATAGCCAAGCCTTTCGTAGACATCTTTCTCCTTTAGCGTTCTAGCATTGTTTACAAATGTGCTTCCTACTGGATAGCATTTTGGGTAATGTAGTTCGCTCGCTCTCCGCTGCTCTTCATGTCGTCACATATCCTCTGACGCAGGACAGTAGATGTGATTTTTTCCTAGTTGTAAATTATTTTTTATTATGTGAACGCAACATAATTATTATATTTTTAAATCGTGATTGTGTGTTTTAGGTTTAATGTCCATTGCTAATGGCGATGTCATTTGTTACCTGTTACTTTTCTCAGCGCTGCTCAGACTGGGCCAATCAGAGTCCTTTGTGATTACCGTGTGTGTTTATTTAAGCCAAAATCTTTGGGCCTGTGTAAATACCCACACTTGCGGCCTTGGCCACTTGAACACTATGACCAAACTCCGGAAATACGTCATGTAAGTATCAGTAGCGGTCAAATGCAAAAACAGCAAATGTGGGTAGGCACAAATTGGACAGTCTATGGTAGGCACAAATTGGACAGGCACAAATTGTCTCTCTAAAGAAAACTACACGACCCAGAGAGCTTTGCGGGAGACGATCAGCGGTACGGGAAGTTACGGGTCAGTAACGTGCTTTAAAGGTTAGGCTTGTAGTTTGTAAATTGTGGGTCGTTTTTCAAAGCTTGACGTTCTGATGATTCGTATTATGTATTTATTTATATGAATGGTGATTATGTTGATTTGCGTGTGATTTATTTGCACGCTCATGGATGTTAACGTTTGGAGTTGATCAGCTGTGCATGAGGAGCATGTCAGTAAATCATGTTTTCCATAAATATAAGTTTCTCTTCGAAAATTAAGGTTAAGTTTTCAAGATATCGAGATTTTAGTCAAAGAGAGAATGTAATGCACCTTGTTCCACCTGTTGCATAAGAAATTTATTTCAAGTTTCAAAATAAAAAATGGGATCAGTATTTATTTATTATTATTTTGTTGCACAATAAACCAATTTTCTTTATTTATAAATTTTTTTTTTTTTCTTTTTTCTTTTTTTTGCAGTTTATATCATAATTTGGAACCAATCCCTGTCTAACAAGATTCCTTTAATGGGCTTTTTACACTTAAAATGTCTAAATGATTGCATTGCTAGATTAATTTATTTTATAATCATATTCTATCCAGTAAAATCTGGATAATACCATTCCCATTAGGATTGCTCCCATTAGCACTCCTCTGAAGTTTTGTAATAAACTCTGCAGTACAGATGCACACAAATTAAAATCACTTTTCTTTGCCTTGTCTGTTTAAAAATAAAGTTCTCAATGTCCTCCATCCCATCAGAAGCATGAATTACGCTCGCTTTCTGACAGCTGTGAGCGCAGCAAGAAAACCATCAGCTATTCGCTTACTGAGTGAGTCTGATTTTTATTATTATATTACTGTTTATTACCATGATTGCTATGAACTGCCTGACTCAGATGTGACTTCATGACGAGATGTTTACCAAAAAGACACTTAATGTTCAGTAATATTATCGATTTGACTGCACTCTCGGATGAGGATGAGGACAAAACTTATTGATTTATTATTGTCTTCTGTAGAGCTGCTTTACAGATGAATTGAGCTCATTTCATAATTGATGAATTTTATACAGTTATTGAACTGTGAATCAACACTGAACTGACTTGAGCTGAATAATGACTCCATTGTTTTTAGAGCTGTTGTACAGCAGAATTTGATTGTGTCTCTTATTTGATGAAGTTTGCATCATTGATCATTATCATTACTTTGAAAAAAAGCTGCTTTGAAACAATCTGTATTGTATAAAGTGCTATATAAATAAAGATGACTTGACTTAATAAACACGGCCTCATTTATGTTGTCATCATGATCCAGCTGAGCTGCAGCAGCAATCTCCTCCGTCTCTGATCTCTCTGGCTGGAGGAGCTCCCAATCCCAACACCTTCCCTTTCCAGTCGGCCAGCATTAAAGTGAAGGGAGGAGATGCTGTGGTTTTGGATGAGACACTTATGAAGAGAGCGCTGCAGTACTCTGGCTCATACGGGTATCAAACTGTACACTATTGCTCAGTGTAATCTGTATGTAATCTGATTCCAAAAATAAAGTACTTGTAATTACTGTAGATTATAATACATTTTAGAATGCTGCTCGTAATCAGATTACAGTTACTTTTTTATGGATTAAATGAATAGGGTCTATAAATTGGGGGCTCGTCCGGGATTTGAAGCCCGGAATTGAAACATTATTCAAAACAATGACAGTAAATTCTTCTTAATTCTTTTCCCCCCTAATTTCTTTCAAAATTTTCTTTCCAAAAAAGCCTACCATTATATATGTTTGGAAAGTCTTCCAGTTACTTTACAAACCCTAGTTTGGGAAACCCTTATGTAATGTTTAATGCAATGAATGCATGTTTTTGATAACAAAGATTGGAATATATTTAAATTTTTTGTATTTTTATATCAGTATGGCACAAAATAATCTTATTTAAATCTATGTAATAAACAAGTTTGGTCAAAATTAATCTAAAAGTTGCCAATACATTACATAAAATGTGTAATCTAATCAATTATTTTGCTAACTACAATTTTCGTCATGTAATTTGTAATCAGTAATGGACTACAATTTGTAAGCACTGCTACTGCTTCATTGGCTCATATGTGTGTCTGTGTGCTCATAGTATTCCAGAGCTGGTCTCATGGATGAAAGATCTTCAGAAAAGCCTCAACAATCCTCCCACAGCCGGCTACAGTCCAGAGAGAGGACAGATGGAGATGTGTGTCACCACCGGCAGTCAGGAGGGCCTCTGCAAAGTACCACCTCATACACACCGCTAACATCATGCATGATATTATCTGGACATAATCAGACAGATAGTGAGCATTTTACAGTGCTATTTATGGGCAATAATAATATGGTCACCACTATATTATGCATCCCTAGTCAGGGTCATTATTGTTAATTAAGCCTTCCTTCAATTCCCAGGGAAAGCAAGAACTGATAATGTGTACCTTGAATCCAATGTAAGCTGGTTTAAATGAAAGTCTGCTAAATGCATAAATGTGAACTAAAACCATTACTTTAAAGAAAATAAACCTTATCTAAAATAAAATAAATTATTAAACTTTATTTCAGCTATTTCACATTTTCTTTTAGTTTAACTTTATGTACTAAAATAATCAGAATTAAAATTGAAATAAAAATAAATGAAAAAAAATATATAGGCATAAAAAAAACTAATAAAAACAACAAAAACACCCAACAAAATTACTAAAACTTCAAGCCTGGTTTCACAGACTGGGCTTAGCCTAAACCAGGATTAGGCCTTAGTTCATTTAGGATATTTAAGTAGCTTTTATAAATGTACACTAGAAAAAAACATCTTTGTTGTGCATCTTGAGACATATTTTTAGATCTGCCAGTGCAAGTTGCTTTCAGTTAAAACAGCTCAAACATGCATTTTAGTCTAGGACTAGCTTAAGCCTTGTCTGTGAAACCGGGGGAACATAAAATAAATAGATAAATGGAAAATAATGCATAAGCTAATTCAAAATATTAATTAAATTAATATTCATTAAATTAAAATTAAATGCTCTTGTGGAGATCATTTTTTCCTAATGTATAAACTGAGAATTATGCTTGATATTATTAGTTATATGCATATGTGCCATAATCTAGATAAAAGCTGCAAAAAAGTCTACCACACCATGAGGGTGAAAAAGGGCAACAAAAAAGCAAACGTCTCAAACAGCAAACGTTTCGGTCACCTTCAGCACCGAATTAGGTCATGTTATGACTGAAATGTTTGCTGTTCCTCAGTAAAGCTGCAGTTTTTATCTTACACTTGCTTTTTTGTTGTCTTTTTTCATCCTTATAATGAGCAGCGGGCCTAAGAGATTATGGTGATTTCTCCCCAATTTGCTATATAATAAAATTCCATGTTTCTTCTTCATTCTGTTCATCAGATATTTGAGATGCTTGTCAATTCTGGAGACAACGTCATCCTTGATGCTCCCACATACTCAGGAACCCTGGCAGCCGTAAGGACAAAGATGGACCACATTTTCCCATCAACCATGTTTTACCTGTGATCTCTCTTGATCCATTAAAGGAACATGTTTACATGGTAATTATTGCCAACTATTTCATCAACAGCTGCAACCGCTGGGCTGCAACATCATTAATGTGCCAAGCGATCAACATGGCATGATCCCAGAAGAACTCGGGAAGGTTCTGGCGCGGTGGGACCCTACAGACACACTAAAGCCGGGCAGCACCGCACCAAGAGTCTTGTACACCATTCCCAACGGAGGCAATCCAACAGGAGCGTCCATGACTTATGAGAGGAAACAGGAAGTCTATGAAGTAAGCAGTGTTTATTTCCTCAATGCACACGTACAGTGTACGCTGTCCATTTCTGCGTTTGCAAATTTCCATAGAGTATGAGGCTGAAATGGTCCTGTATGATGTTACAACAACATTCAGATGTTGTGATATATGATTTAGTGTATTTATGTGCTCTTGTTTTTATCATGTTTTATACACAATAATTAAAATGTAATCCAGTGTTGTTATTAAGTAACAGTTTTTTAAAAAAGTTGAAATTTAATAATTAAAAAATTTTAAGTTGATGTACTGAATTTACTAAAATTGAAATAAAAATAAATGAAAGCTATAAACATAAAAAAAAATAATAATAATCCCCACTCCCCTTCAAACAGCGTTCAAATCAGAGGACTAAAATCAGGGTAGAAAAATGCCATTTATTTCTAAATTATGACATTATAAAACATTATAAAATAGGAAACATTATAAAAAAATAAAAAATGCCATTCATGACCTTTCAAATTAAAATTAAAACGAAAATATTAAAACGAAAATATTAATAAACCTTATTAAGCTGGTAAGCAGCCGCTTAGGGCCCTGGGCAATTAGGGGGTTCCCCGACAAATACCAAGAAGCCTATATAAATCATATATTACTTATTAGCTTTCTATCATGTATTGTATGGCCCCCCATACCCAACATCATCGTCATGAATTGTGGAACTTTCCTATCATCCCGCACACGTGCGAGCAGTTTAACGACACTGCCAGATAAGAGCAGACAGAGTTTGGTAGAGATAGAGCACGCAAGAGTGAGAAAAGGCAAGGTTTATAATGTAAAGAAACAATGAAATGCAGCAACCCCAGCGAAGCTGAAAAAAGAAAAACAATGTGGCTAAACTCCCAAAAGTCACTTCTTTTCCCCCACAAACTCTGACAGTCAGTGTATGGAGGATAAAAAAAAAACCTCTTGGATTTCATCAAAAATATCTTAATTTGTGTTCCGAAGATGAACGAAGGTCTTGACCAATTGCAGACTATCCGACCATCTCATATGCATGTGTATTAGCCCCTTTTTTGTGACATCAAAAGCAGGATATCCAGAATCCCCTTAAATTCACGATATTGTCATTTGTGTTTTTAATTTGCAGCTTGCCAGGACATATGATTTGCTTATCATTGAGGATGACCCCTATTATTTTCTGCAATTCCAAAAAGTAAGTTCCTCTGATTTATTGCTCTCTTCACAGCATCTGTTTGTATTGTGTGATGATCAGCAGGAAGTAGTAGTCATATACTGACCTCTCTGATAGCCTCTCTATTGCTGGTGCGATAAGATAACACTCAATAAAAGATAATGTAATGTCACTCACAGGAGTGTAATGTCACTCTCCTCTGTTCTTTTGTTCTTCTGCTGTCATCCAGCCGTGGGCTCCAACATTTCTCTCCATGGACGTAGACGGACGCGTCCTCCGAACGGATTCCTTGTCTAAGATTCTGTCATCGGGGTGGGTGCTGTCGAAAGTGTGTTTGTGCTTCAAATGTCAATGACTTGTTTCACTGGGACAGTAGTGCTTTTGTCATGAGACACAGCTGTCAGGGTCATGATATTGACTCAAGATAGAAAAGAACAGGGAAAGAAATGTACGGCAACACCAAGAAATCTACTGGAAATGCTGTCACTTACATCTTTCACATACATTTTTACATATACCTTTATATTATTATTTTATTATATTTCTATAATTAAACTGCATTAATTCAATAGTTTTTATGTAGTACTATCAATTATTTATTCATCTAATTAATGTACATATAATTTAATAACAGTGTTCATATATAATATGTATATTTTATTTAGTTAAATTAAATATTTGTTAACACATTATTTATATGAAATATTTATTTATATATAAATAATTACATAGCATTTAATTCAATAGTTTTTTAAATGTACCATCAATTATTTAATATAAATAATTAGTATACATTTAATTTAATAACAAAATATTAATATATATAATATGCATATTTTGTAATTAAATGATATGTATATTTATTTTAATAATTTATATTAATTAATTATTTAATTATGTATACATACAACTTAACTATTCAATTATTTTTTTTATATTCTTACATAAAATAAAATCACTTCCAAAAGATATTAATTACCATCTCCCTTACGACCTTTCTCAGTTTGTGAATTATTTATTTTAAACTTTTTCTGCAATGATTTTTTAATAGTAATTATTTAATTATATATCTATAATTAGGTTGCATTTAATTCAATAGTTTTGATATAGTACTATCAATTATTTATTAATCTAATTATGTACATATAATTTAATAACAATATGTTCATATATATAATATGTATTTTATTTAGTTATATTAAATATTTATATTAATACATTATTTATATTATTTATTTATTTATATATAAATAACTACATAGCATTTACATAGCATTTATAGCATTTATGTACTTTACATTTACTTTTATGTAAAATGTACTATCAATTATTTAATATAAATAATTAATATACATTTAATTAATTAGTGTGTGTATATATATATATATATATATATATATATATATATATATATATATATATATATATATATATATGTGAATATTTTGTAATTTAATTATATGTATATTTATTTTAATAATTTATTATTTATATTAATTATATGATTTATATAATTAATTAATTATGCATACATACATACATACATACATACATACATACATACATGCATGCATACATCTTGAAAAAAAAATAATTGAATAGTTTTAATATTCTACCATGAAATAAAATCACTTCCAAAAGATAGTAATTACATTCTACCTTACTACCTTTCTCAGTTTGTGAATTCTATTTATTTATTTATTTTCTCTGGAATGATTTGTGTGTATTTGTGGTATTTTCTTGGCAGGTTACGGATTGGTTTCGTCACTGGGCCGAAGCCGTTAGTAGACCGAGTGGTGCTGCACATCCAGGCCTCTACGATGCACACCAGCACCTTCACACAGGTCAGACGACTCAGTCATTTTTCCTGTCTATCCTGTTTCGTTCTTGACTCATTTTGCACAATCTTTCCTGAATCAACAGGCATTAGCAGCCCAATAGCTTCAGTAGAGGGTTGTTCCTCATTCCACATTAGCTGTAATCCGTAAATTACAGCCGTTGTGTTCTTGTTTTGAACACGTACACTAAAAGCACAAATCTTTGAGAGTGTGGGAGTGGATGTGATGATGAGGAGGAGGACGCAGGCTCCCGTGGCGTGGCGTGTTTGTAATGAACGTGTGTTTCAGATCCCAGCGGTGCGCAGCTCTGTGTCTATGCTGATGAATCTGAACTTTAATTATTCTCACAGCGTGAATCTCAAGAGATTCACAGAGAAAAACAAGCTCACAGGCTCCTTTAACACTGAGACTTAACGTCCATTCTGTTTCCGCTGTGGTGGAAGATCAATAAAGTTATTAAATAATGTTTAATAATATATATATATATATATATATATATATATATATATATATATATATATATATATATATATATATATATATATATATATATATACACATTTGTAGTGGAATGATTTGTAATTTTAATTAATAATTTTTAATAAATATTAAATAGTAATAAATAACATTTGTTTTAATAAAAGCCAATTTAATAATAGTTAATATGTATTTTTAAACATTTTATAAAATAAATAGTTTTTCAGGTTTTTTTATAGTGGAATGAATTGCAAATTTAATTAAGGTCTTTAAAGGTGCTAAAGAGGATCTTTTCGTTGACTGAGAAACCAAAGACTTGTTAGTGAGTTTTTGAAATGAGCGCAGGCGTAAGAACAACCCCCCTCCTTCACAGCTCATTTCAAGGGAACGCCTCCCAAAACTCGTGCACGAGTATTGGAACACGAGTGTTTACCACCGGCATTCGCTGTGTCGTGTTAGTGGATTCATTATGTCGGACTCACCGCAGGTAACTCATAATCTGCAGTTGTTACTCCTGTCTCCTGACAAAAACATTGCATGCGGCGCCTGTGGAGTGTGGAAAGTTACTGGAGAGCGCAGCCGCACTCGTCTCTCACAAGGAACGATTGTGATTGACAAGCCAGTGATTGACAAGCCAGAGGTGTTGATGTTTTTACGGCCCTACCTCGTGCACAGATGATGTATATTAATATTATTACTTTCAGTGTACCTAATAAATAGTCTTTTATCAGTTAATAAAGACAGTTTCAAGTAATATTGCAAAAATGTATAAAGCAAAACATCCTCTTTAGCACCTTTAAGTAAGATCAGCAAAATCATTAAATGATGTTTAATAAATATGATATAATATTAAATATAATTTTTTAATAAGTCAATTATATGTAATTTACACATTAAATAATGTATAAAATAAATATTGCTTCTTATGTTTGTTGCTGTGGTGTAATGATTTGCAAATTACTATTTAATTAAGATCAACAAAGTCATTAAATAATGTTTAATATTAAATTATATAAAATATTTATTTTAATAATTATTAATACTTATTTTATACATTAAATTTATACAATATTGTATTCTGTTTTTTGTTGCTGTGGTGGGATTATTTGCAAAATACTTCAATTAATATCAACAAAGTCAATAAATAAAGATTAATAAATATTAAAAGATATTAGCTAATATTTATTTGAATAATAATTAGTAATATTTATTTCATACATTAAATAATGTATCAAATAAATGTTTTCTTTTTTGTCGCTGTGGTCTAATGATTTGCAAAATACATATGTTATCAGTCATTAAATGTTTAATTAATTAATTATAATTAAATTACATTGATTTTAATAGTGATTAATGACATTATTATACGTTAAATGTATGAAAAACAATCTGTTTTTGTTTTAATAATTGATATAACATATTATAAACTTTTCTGATATCTTGTATCCTGTGAAATACATGCCACATTAAGTTTCTTGCAGGTAGCCCAAATAAACTGGTAACACTTTACAATAAGGTTCATTAGTTAACTACATTAGATAACATTAACTAATAATGAACTGCACTTACAGCATTTATTAATCTTTGTTAATGTTAATTTCAACATTTACTAATACATTATTCATGTTCATGTTAGTTAATACATTAACTAATGTTTAACTAATTAACCTTATTGTAAAGTGTTACTAATAAACTGATCATGCCTCCCATTATTCACTGTATAATGACACTCATAATGTCACCTCTGTCTTTGTGTCTTCAGCTCATCGTCTCTCAGCTGCTCCATAACTGGGGTCAAACTGGTTTTCTCAGCCACGTTGATGGGTGAGTTGGAGATTTTTATTTCCAATGAGAATCCGATTCAATTCCTGTATTTCTGTATTATCATGTAAATGCCCATAAGCTTCAGGGTTCTGCTTAGTGCAACTAAATTATTCATTATGTTTTTCTACATATGCTTCTATTTAAGTTCAGATGTGCTTATGGTTGACATTTGTTGTTCCTCTTCCTCAGGGTGATTGAATTTTACAGATCTCAGAGAAACGCCATGCTCTCCTCAGCAGACAAATGGCTCAGAGGTTTGTTGAAAATAATTCAGACTCGTTCCTCGGAGTAAACGACAAACAAAAATCACATTTACAGTGATGCACTTACAGTTGAGGGTTTAAAAATGTGCAGAAATGTGCTGTTTTTATTCCTGTGAATGTGCTTATATTCTTATTAAGTCTGTTTTTTTTTTTTTTTAGTTTTGGACAATTAGACCAACGTTACCAATTGTAATTCACCTGTGTGTGTGTGTGTGTGTGTGTGTGTGTGTGTGTGTGTGTATTTTTCTCTGTGTAAGCAGTGTTTTGCGGATATTTACATCATATCCATTCCTGGTATTCTTATACATACAGTGAAAATGGCTGTTTATAGTTTTACATAATCATGATATGATCAAATTTTGCATATAAATTTGTACAGACACGTGATTTTATCACGCTAATCTCTTGTTGACACATATAATGCTTAAGTCTTGAGGCTATACTTTCAAACAGAGTGAATTTTAACATTTATCCCAGTGCAATGCATGATATAATTTTTGATGCTGATATTGCAAACTGAGAGTTGAGACTAAACAGCGAGCAACAGATGCTCTACATACATAGATTAAGTTGTATTGAACATAAGACATTTTGTTGGAATAAGTAAATAATGTGGTATATCCGGTATATACAGTATTTAATTTCTCTCTTCCTCTCACGTGTGTTTTGTAGATGTAGCCGAGTGGCATTGTCCTATGGCTGGCATGTTCCTGTGGATTAAACTCAAGGGCATTAAAGACACACAGCGGCTGATCATGGAGAGAGCGCTAGAGAAAGAGGTACACACACACACTCGCACACACATCTGTTCAGATCACGTGTACACTAATCTTCATACAGTTTACAATGTGCTAAATGTAATAACATAAATTATCTCATGTACTACTGTGCTGTATGAAAGCACTTTCCTTTATACATTGCAAACACTTCCTGTGAGTGCAAGTCGTCTGTGTGTGTGTGTGTGTAGTGTCGCTGGCGCTTTATGATAGAGTATAGCAGGTTTACTGAGGCTTTTTGCCAAAGTTTGAATATGTGTGTGCGTGTGTGTGTTTATGTATAAATGAACTGAAGCACTTGATCCTTAAAACACACCACATGATTTGCCTCCCACACACACAATCAATACAGTGTCTTTTTTCGTTTCAGACGAGCATGGAGTCATATTAAACATCCTGGATTTAATTCATTTTGAAAAACTGTTCATGGTCATTGTTGCATTTGTACTTGGGTGATTGAGTGATTTTAAAATACTTTTATTATTCTAGCTTATTACGCAGGGATATAAAAAGTAAAGCCATGTGGTGCATTTGAGCATCTGCACCAGCACGACACATTACCAATCAGAATTACAACTGCACACATGACTTTAGCTTCTTCTGAAGTCTCTGTTCTAGGTCACAAAGGTTCAGTGTCTATTGGTTAAAGGGCCTCGAGTGATTCTCTAGAGTTGTTGTCAGCTTTATTGTGTGTTTGTTTGCAGGTTCTTCTGGTTCCTGGAGGAGTGTTCAACATCAACAGCTCAGATCCGTGTCCGTATGTTAGAGCGGCCTTCTCTCTCTCCACACCTCAACAAATCGATGAGGTACAGCACGCACGCGCACAAGCGCATATTGTGCGGATATAATTTTTATCCAGGCTGTTATACAAAGAAATTATGAAAGTGCAAAAACAAGAAACAATGAAATATTAAAGGATTAGTTCACTTTCAAATGAAAATAACCCCAAGCTTTACTCACCCTCAAGCCATCCTAGGTGTATATGACTTTCTTCTTTCTGATGAACACAATCGGAGATATACAGTTGCAAGAAAAATTATGTGAACCACTTGCATAATCTGTGAAAAGTGAATAATTTTAATAAAATAAGAGGGATCATACAAAATGCATGTTATTTAGTACTGCCCTGAGTAAGATATTTTACATAAAAGATGTTTACATTTAGTTCACAAGACAAAACAATAGCTGAATTTATTAAAATAGCCCCATTCATAAGTATGTGAACCATTGATTCTTAATACTGTGTGTGGTTACCTGGATGATCTTTGTGATGGTTGTTCTTGAGTCCCTTGTTTGTTCTGAGAAGTTAAACTGAGCTCTGTTCTTGAAGGTCCTGCAGATTTTTCAGTTTTCAAGCATTTTTTGCATATTTGAACCCTTTCCAGCAGTGACTGTAGGATTTTGAGGACAATTGAGGGACTCAAACACAACTATTGAAAAAGGTTCAAACATTCACTGATGCTCCAGAAGGAAACATGATGCATTAAGAGTCGGGGTGTGAAAACTTTTGAACAGGATGAAGATGTCACAATTTTTTCTTATTTTGTTTAAATATCATTGTTTTCCATTTAGTACTGCCCTTCGGAACCAACAGAAGATACTTGCATGTTTCCCGGCAGAAAAATTAAGTACAATTTACCTTGATATTTGAATTCAAAAGTTTTCACCCCCCAGCTCTTAATGCATCATGTTTCCTTCTGGAGCATCAGTGAATGTTTGAACCTTTTTTAATAGTTGTGTTTGAGTCCGTCAATTGTCCTCAGTGTGAAAAGACGGATCTCAAAATCATACAGTCACTGCTGGAAAGGGTTCAAATATGCAAAAAATGCTTGAAAACTGATGAATCTGCAGGAGCTGGAGGAATTTTCTGAAGAACAGAGCTCAGTTTAACTGCTCAGAACAAACAAGAGACTCATGAACAACCATCACAAAACAAACAACAGTCATGGATCATCAGGTAACCACACACAGTATTGAGATTCAGTGGTTCACATACTTATGAATGGGGTTATTTTAATAAATTCAGCTATTGTTTTGTCTTGTGAACTAAATGCAAACATCTTTTATGTAAAATAACTTACTCAGGACAGTGCTAAATAAAAAATATCATGCATTTTGTATGATCTCTCTTATTTTATTAAAATTATTCACATTTTCACAGATTCTGCAAGTGGTTCACTTACTTTTTCTTGCAACTGTATTAATAAATATCCTGACGCATCCAAGCTTTATAATGACAGTGAGCGGGATCAGTGAGTATGAGCTGAAGAAACACATCCATCCATCATAAACATACTCCACACATCTCCAGGGGAGAATATTCATATAAAATATCCATATTTTACAAGTTATAAAGTAAAATATCTAGTACTTGTTAAATATGGATAATTTATTTTACACAAATGCATCGTTTGCTTTTTAGAGTGTCACTGTGATAGCTTAGTAAAATAAAATAATTTGTTAGTTGAAGTCAGTTGCTGTTTGTGTGTGTGTTATGATGTCTATTATAGAACCTATATAGAGCATTTCAGATCAGTCTCAGTTTCAATGTTTTAGTTTATATTATGCCTAAGAAGTCTGTTGAACAAAGTTCTGGTTCTGACCACTAACTGACTCAAGCACATCCAATATTCATCTGTATTTAAGCATAAGGCCTTACTTTGTCATTTATGCCTCTTTCCTCTTCATCCACAGGCTTTTAGAAGACTCGCTGATCTTATCAAGGACGCCATGTGAGCCGTTGATCTCCAGGAAGGAGGAATTATGGGTCTGATGTTTTTAATGTCCAGTATCATCAGTTAAATGCTGCTGTCACATGCCACATACACAGACTGTATCTGCTCAATTCTCTGCCTTTTTTGCATAACAACAAACCCGTTTTCCCTTTGAGTCAGTACCACATGAACACATTTGAAAAAATGTTTATTAACACTATTTCAAGATTCAAGAGGTTTAATTCTTTAAATTTGTATTCTTTGTTAGAAAGAATTATTGAAGTTGGATTAGAGAAAATGAACAGGGTGAACGGATACGTGATCATTTATTTAGCGTCCGTGATTAGTTTCTGTGCAGCCGGGCCATTAAACATCTCGACGGTGGATGGAGATACAGTGCAACTTCGTGTGATTTTTAAAACTGGTTTATTGTGTAAAATGTTTAACCATAAGAAGGTGAAGGTCAAGTGAATGTATTTAGTTGTAATAGTCCGTTATTTTAAACCTCCATGTTGAATTGTGAAGGTTAAAGCCGTTGATTTCGGTGTCTTCATTAGTGACTAGTTAGCTGCTGTTAACTCAAGCTGTTTTCAACACAAGTGATGAGTAAATGTATTGATATGTTTCACGAAGCAGCGTTTAAAATGACATTAAGCTAACGGACTCTCATCACAGACTGTGATGACGCATTTCTGCATTTCTTTTTTAAATTAATGTACATTTTTATCACCATACCTTGCGACTGCAAGTTTGACATGACCGCCGTAATCAATCTCTCTCTCTCTCTCTCTCTCTCTCTCTCTCTGTTTTTTGTTATTTCTAAAAGTCGTAGGAATGCAATACTGGATTTTTTTTTCTCTCACTGTTAAAGCAAATGGTAACGTAAAAATATATTTGTGATGACCTCCAATATACACCTATAGAATTGTACCCTGCTGTAAGTTTCTTCTGTCTTCCAGAAACATGAAAAGGGTGATCACCATTTGACTTGAATATGGGTTAATAAAACTAAAAGTAAGTATGTAGTTGTTATAGTCCTTTGGACTTGCATGTAATTGTGTATGCCAGACATTTCTGACAGAAAAGGGGTGAATAAATCATTAAACAAACTCCATTATTGTATGTAATGCCAATTCTTGCACAACATTGTGCATTTACCAAAGCTTTGCTTTATTTAATTGCATGAAATTCCATTGCATTGGTTGTTCAATGGAGAACAATGGAGATTTTAACAATGTAAAATGTAATTCCTTAACATTTGAACACAAATTCACTGCACTTTTAAAAATAAAGGTTCTTCATTGGTTCTATTAAGAACCTTTAATATCAATAGAATCTTTCCATTGCGCAAAAGATTCTTTATAGTGGAAGAAGGTTCTTCATGACCAGAAAATAATGGTTCTTTTAAGAACTGTTCACTGAAAGGTTCTTTGGGGGGAAACCCCGTTTTTTTTTTTTTTTTTCCTCTGGGGGGGAAAAAAAAACTTTATTTTTAAGAGTTTAGAGTACTGGCATTCACACTGTGTGTGTTGTTTCTGTGACAACAGATTCTTTGTGTACACTACTCAGGGAAAGTGCTTAAGAAGGGCTCTCTTTCTCTCTCACACACACACACACACTCACACAATCACTCAGACGACTGCGATAAATCTTGGTATTATGGTGCATAAGCTCAGAGTTATGCACTCATAACTGTTTTAAAGGCCAGATTAATAGCGTGTACGTGAGTTTCTTGAGGTTTTAATGGTTTAACATGCTGGTTATAATAAATGGTCAAAGTGCTGCAAAGTGGTTTGACATTGACCAACAAGGGCAGTTAATACTTAAACTGGATTTCTTAAGTCTGAATGTGCAATCTGCAGTGTGTTAAGATACATGTATACACATCACCACAGTATTTTCACATTAGCTTCCCTGTTTAGGCTTGATTTTATACTATTAAAAACATTGATGTGCATCAAATCCATGTCAAATGCATTATCAAAATAAACCTGCCTTTATATGTGTCCAAGGGGAAAGCAAATACAGTGGTACCTTGTTGTACATTGCACTTTGAAATACTATGGCAATGACTGATTACCATATTGATATATTATGGTATTTACAGAGTTCTCCACTCTAGGCCTGCTTAAAAATAATACTATGTTACACCCAATATCCACATGACTGCATTTGTGGATGTAGACAGTAGTAAATGTAGTACATTTACTAATGTTATTGCTGTACCACAGTACAGCCATGGTATTTAACATTTACTGTATGCAAGATATGCAACAAAACCAGTTAACTGAGGAAATAAATCAAAGTGGGTGTCGAAGTCAGCTCAAATTCACAACCAATTACAGGAAAAACTGGGTCAGTTGAGTCCAAAAAAAAAAAAAAAAAGGATGGGGGAGGAATAGAAAGCAGATAGGCACAGAAGATAGGAGGGGTTAAAGACCAAACATAACGCGTCTACTCTGTCATATTTCACAGTGCATTATTTTGGGGTCAGTGAATTTCTCAAACGATTATTGGGTCACAACTCGCAGTCAAGTCACAGCTGAAACCAAACCCAGAAAACAAGAACCTCAAATGAGCATCGCCAATTCACATTTCAGGACGAACATCGACAGATAACAGCGGGGGAACAACATGGTGTAAGCGTTACGCTGTTAATCGAGCAAATTTCGCCGTATTTGTAAGCTTTTAGCGAAATTTAACAAAAGGAAACGCAGCTGTTTTCGGCTATTAGGCTAGCGGCATATTCAGCCATATGTACTGCGACTGTGTTTTTACATTCACTTGCTTTATACGTAAACGGTAGGTGTTTTGTTTTATCTTCGTGTTGAATTGTGAGGGTTAAAGCTTATGAATGTGTGTGGGGGAAAATCTGTATTTTTCTGTCTTCCTTAGCGGATGGTGACTCGCCATGACTAACGTTAGTTAGCCGCTGTTAGCTTGAGCAGATTTCAACACATTTTAACGTGTCAAATATGATTTAGACATCAAAACCTGTGAATATCATTACCAGAAAACGCAAATTTTGTCCTAGTTGGCTTGTATTTGAATGTTTTGTAAATGTATCGATTTGTTGCTCGTAGAAGCTTTTAAAATGACATCCGGCTAATAGTACACGGGTCAAGATTTGATTTCATATAAGTCATATTAAGGCGAATTTGTGCCCATTTTTAATAAATAAGTTAATTTCACTTCATTTTCTCCAGAAATTAATAATGAGGACGCAAATGGTTTGAATGTACAATAAACGTCATATAGAGCTTAACGTTATATATGGGAAGTGTTTTAAATTAGCATAAAATTGAATGGCTTTGTTTGACTTCAAACCATAATATGATGATTTCCGCCTCTCAAATATGAGTCACTTCTTGTTTTTGCATATCTTGTTATTCTTGTTTGATAAGATCACATGAGGAGGAGGAGGAGTCTCAGCTTTTGTGTGCAAAACTTGAGTTAAAAGCCCTTCTGACCAATCAAATACATTTTCTCATTTATTTTTCCTCTCTTTATTTTGTCTCTCCAGTGATGCATCTGCAGGAAAGTTCATGTACACCGTTTGTTTGTGTTCTCCATGATGGCCGGCTCGCAAATAACCAGTGACTGTAACACGAGCACCGGTGGAGAATGACATCTCATCTCAGCAGTTGTTACTGAAAGCCAGAGAAAATGAACAGGGTGAACGGATACGTGATCATTTATTTAGTGTCCGTGATAAGTTTCTGTGCGGCAGGGCCTTTGAACATCACGACGGTAGATGGAGATGTAAGAGAGAACGGAACGGAGGCAGATGGTGACGGCTCGGTTCCCGTGGTGCTCACCAAAATAAACCAGATCATTGCTCGGGAGGGAAACTGTGCTTTAATTGACTGTAATATCACTGGCGACCCTTTTCCAAATATCCAGTGGTTCAACTCACACGGACACCTGCTTGACACAAAGACAAGTGGTACGTTTACTGTAAAAACACTTTTAGACACCAATGCATTAGGCCTACACTTGGTCACTTCATTCATTTTGATGTCTTAAATGTATCTTAAATGTATATAAATCCGATCTACTATTCCCGCATGTAATAGAATTTACTTCCATTAAGATTCACCCAACTGGCAGTCAGTGTTGAAGTTTTGCAATTGCTCTACCCAAGTGTAAAGACCTCCTGTCTATGAATATGTACAACAAAAATGATAACTTTTATCAAGGGTTTACACAATTTTTCTAATGCTCACCAAGGTGGCATTTATTTGAATACAGTAAAACAGTAATATTATTACAGATTAAAATAATTGTAATATTCTATTTGAATATATTTTAAATCGTAATTTATTCCTGTGACCAAAGCTGAATTTTCAGCATCATTACTCCAGTGTTCAGTGTCACATGATCCTTCAGAAATCATTCTAATATGATGATTTGTTGCTCAAGAAACATTTCTGATTATTATCAATGTTGAAAACAGTCGTGCTGCTTCATATTTTTGTGGAAACTGTGATACAGTATTCTTTCAGGATTCTCTAATGAGTAGAAAGTTCAAAAGAACAGCATTTATTTGAAATGTAAACCTTTTGTAACATTATAAATATTTTTACAGTCATATTTGATTCATTTACCGCATATAAATAAGTATATATTTCTTAAAGGGTTAGTTCACCCAAAAATAAAAAAAATCTATCATTAATTATTCACCCTCATGTCATTCCAAACTTGTAAGACCTTCATTCATCTTTGGAACACAAATTAAGATATTTTCAATGAAATTTGAGAGCTTTTTGACCCCCATCCCCCATAGACTGCAACGTTATTACCACATTCAAGGCTGAGAAAGGTAATAAAGACATCATTAAAATAGTCCATGCGACCACAGTGGTTCAAACTTAATGTTATGAAGCGCCAAGAATACTTTTTCTCTCCTACGCTGTTGACGGTGTATGCACAGTGCAGGGCCTCCATGTTTACATCAGAATGCCAGCTCATTATTGGCCGGCTCCTGCTTCATGTGATCAGCATTGGCCAATACCGAGTCAGCATTCGGACACAGAACACGGAAGCGCTGCACTGTGTTTTACAACATCAGCAGCGTAGGAGACTGACATGGAAGAGAAGAAATGATTGAATAAAGTAATTTTTGTTTGTTTTTGCACACAAAAAGTATTCTTGTCGCTTCATAACATTAAGGTTGAACCACTGTAGTCACGTGGACTATTTTAATGATGTCTTTACTACCTTTATGGGCCTTGAAAGTGGTAATTGCATTGCTCTCAATGGAGGAGTCAGGATTTCATCAAAAGCATCTTAATTTGTGTTCCGAAGATGAAGGTCTTGCGGGTGTGGAACGGCATGAGGATGAGTAATAAATGACAGAATATTCATTTGAGTTAACTATACCTTAAAAAGCATTTTACTGATCCCAAACTTTTGAACATACTTTTTTAACTTTTGTAATGTACATGAATATTGATAAATGCAACAACAATGCTACGTCTGCGTATTCAAAATGAAACCAGGGTAATCAACATCTAGATTTCCATGTGGTTTTATTTAAATTGCAAATGCCTTTAATGTGTTTTAGGATTTTGTGCTGATTTTTAGATGGATTTTATTTGTTTTGGGAATGACCACAGTGGATATTATCCATGATTTATTACATCCACTCTTGAGATTTGAGATTAATCTGTTATGCAACGATTTGATCTTTTCATCTGGTGATATAAAACGTGAGTCAGTAATTCCCAGCTGTAGTGTAATAGACTGATGAGTGACGTTTGGAGGATTACTGATGGTGTCTGAGGCAGGCATAGCATGCTAAAAAAAATAAATAAATACTAACAATGTTTTATCTAAAAAAAAAGTCCTGCTGAAAAAGTGTGTTGGATTGGGTGTGTTACAGTGTGAAGAATTAGTGTGACTAAAAACTGTTGATGTGTCTCATCTTGCACAGCTTGTTTGAACAGAATGACACAGCAGACTGGACACTTTTCATATTTAAGATTAGACTAAATAATTTCTGTCATAATCAGGATGATTTGGCATAGTGGTTATCTTTCAAGTGACATTAAATGACATCCGCAACCCATTTTACTTTCATATTGTATTTTAGTGAAGAAGTAGAAAAAATGTGGAGAGGAACTTCATTTTAACTGTCAGGAATTGTTTGGATTGTTAGCCATCAGTTTTGAAACTGTTTGGTTGAAACTTGAGAAGTCTAGATTACATCAGCTGAAAAGAAAAGCTGATTTGAGTCAGCTGTGCATGTTATTCATTCACAATAAGACCTGGATTTTTCATTATAAAAAGTAAACAGTCCATTTAGATTTGATATTATTCACTTTACTTGCTTACTTTTAGCCATAGTCCATGAGTGCAAAGATCAATTGATTTTACTTTGCTTGCATAATTGCTGAATTGTTTTGAATAAGGCCCGATTGAATGATCTCAGGTTGCTTCCAGTAAGAAATGCATTGACAGACTGGTGCCAAAAATGGAGCTATTAATATTGATATAGAGTTTATAAATTCCCTCAGCACTTAAAACACTTGTGCATTATGTATGAGCATCCTTTGGACCAGGTGGAAAGTTTAAAGATCAGAGATCAGTTTATCTGGTTTCTACACAAATAAGGCAGAAAGACTGCGGGTGAAAATGAGCTTTTAGCTAAATCCGGTACAATGCATAGAATGGGAACATTTATGTTAAAACTTGTACATGGTCCCTTTCTAAATAAATAAAGTAAAGTAAAGTAACATGAGCCTGTATCAGTGTGCGTATGTAAATGTGGATTATGCAAAGTCGATTAATCGTGGCCACAGTATTCATGGAACCACTTTTTGTACTTTCATTTTGAGGAATTGGGTTTACGAATAGTGTGGGTTTATTGTACACCAATAATATATTTTAATATTTTAACATGAATATGTTTAACAACTACGTTCTCAAAGGATTAGTCCACTTTTAAATAAAATTTTCCTGAGAATTTACTCACCCCCATGTCATCCAAGATGTTCATGTCTTTCTTTCTTCAGTCGAAAAGAAATGAAGGTTTTTGATGAAAACATTCCAGGATTATTCTCCTTATAGTGGATTTCAATGGCCTCCAGACGGTTGAAGGTCAAAATTACAGTTTCAGTGCAGCTTCAAAGGGCTTTAAAAAATACCAGACGAGGAATAAGGGTCTTATCTGGTGAAACGATCGGTCATTTTCAAAAAAAATTCAACTGTATATGCTTTATAAACACAAATGTTCGCCTTTCACGTGCTTCCGCTTTCCGCATTCTTCAAAAAGCTTACGCTGTATGTCCTACGCCTTCCCTATTCAACTTATGGAATGAACGTGTTGCCGGTTTCGTTTTTTTCTGCAAGTAGAATAGGGAAGGTGTAGGACATGCGGCGTAAGCTTTTTGTAGAATGCGGAAAGCGGAAGCACATGCAAGAAGATAATTTGTGTTTATAAAGCACATTAAAGCCCTTTGAAGCTGCACTGAAACTGTAATTTTGACCTTCAACCGTCTGGAGGTCATTTAAGTCCACTATAAGGAGAATAATCCTGTAATGTTTTAATCAAAAACCTTCATTTCTTTTCGACTGACGAAAGAAAGACATGAACATCTTGGATGACATGGGGGTGAGAAAATTATCAGGAAAATTTTATTTAAAAGTGAACTAATCCTTTAAATTAAATGGTTTGCTCAACCTGAGATCATTGCTTCTTATCCCAGTTTCACTTTGCATGCAACCTCATTTATCAGTTCATTTACACGTTTTCTTATGTTGTCGTAATGTCAAGATGTTTTTCTTGCATTATCGAATCGATTTAGTACATCTGATGCATGTCACCTAGAAACATGGGAAGCGCTTGAAGCACTCCTGGGAGACATGAAGTGGTGTTTTTTACGTGTTTATGAGATACTGGGTTGCGTTTTTGAGCGCTTTTGCTGAAGGGCTAATCACTGACTGGAGTTCAGTGGCATCAGAAATAGATCCCAGATCTCAGAATATACTAGTGGCAGGTAAACTAGATAGCCATGAGCAGAACTGCATGTTTTGCTGAGTTATTTTAGTGCTTATTGCTTTTAGATGGTCAGAAATTATGATTAAGAAGTCTACTGTACATTTTTTTTTATTTGACATTTTTCGTATCGATACTGAAATATCTGAAACACTTCCATACTCCTCCTTTTCTGCAGAATAGATACACAATATATACCAGCAGCTCTCTCTTATCTCTTCGACGGAAAGTTGACATACAAACCCGCCTCCCCCTTTCCTCCTCCTCCTTTCATATGCTCCGGATTAATATTTTTGGTGTTACAGGGCTTGAATTTCGACATGGGATTGCTCGTATTGCACATCATTTTACTCATTCCCGCAGATTTTTTTATCATAAAGCCACCTCTCAGTACTAAATTGAGTTCTTTTTCACTGCTTATTGTGCTTAAACTGTCAAACACAAAATAATGTCAAAATGCCGGTCTTGGCAATTATTCACGTAAACAGTTGAGAAAGAAAACGCATGTGTAACCGTATAATGGATCCGTGTGTAGGAGAATTTACAGTTAAAGACCCAAAGACCAGATATGATGAATGGAGACCTGGTGTCAAGAGTTTAAAAAAATAAATTGAAGAAAATTTTACTGAAGAATAGTTTGTAGCACTCACAAGGAGTTCGTAGGCCACACTGCGTACACACTCAATACAACCACAATTATACTCTAACAGAGTCCACTAACTACATCATTACTTCAGGTTGAATGATTCTGATCGGTTAAGAAACTTAGATAATGTCCACACATGGACTGATAGGAAGAAGCACATCTCCATCGGATGACACCAAGAACATGGTTTAGGCACGAATTGACCTAGGTCACTCATATGCTGGTCGATGCTCGTATGCGTACAGGATCTGTAAAAAAAAAATATATATACTATCACACACAGATACACAGCTTTTTCTTGGTTGGTGAGCTGTAACTCTAAACAGAATACTTCCCCAAAACATCTTAATAATATGTTCTTTCTCACAGTAAGAGGTACAGACTAGGGATGCATCGATTTATCTATCTATGTATTTATCAGATGATTTTTGCTCAATTTACAACCATCGGCATATCAGCTTTAGCAGGAAAAAGGCAGATATAACAAACCGATAGTTTATCAACTAATTGCGTGAAGGCACTGAGCTTTATAATGACTGTTGCGTAATCCTAGCACCGCTGTCTGTGCTTTAATGTTAATCAAATAACAAAAGATCGCACACTATTCTTGACTAAGCAACTTTTTTAACTTTCATAAGTGTAGCGGGGGGGGGATTTAAAGTTAATAAACTTTAAATCTGCAGAATATCTCTGAAGAACTGCGTGCTCTCCTTGTCATTCCTTAGACGAACACCCGTCAAAATAAGAGTCCCGCCTTAGTAAAGGAGAGAGTGCAGATTTCATACATATTTAAACTTACAAAAAATAATAAAATGTATACAAAAACAAATTAGAAGATTAATCAATAAATTCTGTTACAATAAAGGATTAATATGTATTTAATTTATACAGTGAAGAATATGCAGTGCTATTTTACATTTGTTTACTTTATTTCTTTACCTCAATACTATTAAAAAGCAATGTTTATTTCATATGTATCTTTGTTCAGTTGTATTTATGTAGACTTGCTGAATGTTAAATGGATCCAAACCTTGTTCATTAGAAATTATTTGATGCAGCAATAAACCTAATAGTATAATTTAATGCAGGTGTTTTTAAACTTTGCTGATTTAAAACATGATCAAAATACTATCTATTTTGATGACAAAATTTCAAAACACAGGAAGTGACAAATATCGGTATCGGCCAATAATTGTTTTTTAAAAGGGGTATCGCCCCAAAAAATCCTATCGGTGCATCCCTAGTACAGACACTCCAGTGATTGACAATGGAAAAGTAAAAAGCTGCTTAATCATTTGCTTGAAGTCGTTCAGTGACAGCAGCCTAATATACCTGCTGCCAAATCATGAGATAATAAAAATATCTATATGACAGTTTTCCCCCATGGTATTGATTGTGGCCAGTGAAAATGCTGAGTGGCTAGTAACTTTGGAAAACCAATAGACACAGTGGCTGGTGACCAAGAAATCTAATGTCAAGCCCTGATGTTTACACTTTATTATTAAAAATGTGTTAAAGACTTTGTAAACATATTGCATATACCGCGTTCCAAATTATTATGCAAGTGACATATCAGTAAGATTTCAGTAGAATAAACATTCAGATTTTAGTTTTAAGAAAATGTTTGTTTGTTTATTTATCCGTCACAGTTCTCATGCAATATGGGGAGGAAGAAAGATCTTTCTGAAGATGAAAAGCATGAAATGGTGCGATGTTGTGCAAAAGGCATGAAAACAACTAATATTGTATGAAACTGAATGGAGATCATTGAATTATCATAAGATTTGTGAGTGATTTGGAGCACAGCAGAACTCAGATAAAGGCTTATTAATGAAAGTTCCTGTCAAAAAAATTAATTGTATTAAAAGGGCAGCTATAAAAAAGCCAGTGTTGAGCAGCAAACAGGTATTTGAAGCTGCTGGTGTCTCTAGAGTCTCAAGAAGCTCTCCATGCAGGCTGGCAGTTGTGCGTAAAGATGCATTTCAGCCACTCCAAACTAAACCTCACAAAGAAAAACATTTACAGTGGGTGTAGAAATACATTTTCAAACAGTTTTACTGCTGTGGTGTTTTTTTGCAGCATGGGATAGTGCATAGTGCATTGTATTTCAGAAGGCACTATCCTCCTTTTTATACCAGCTGAAAATGGCCAGTTATGAACTCCACATATCTTGCAAAAGTCATTTTAATACCCTCAGAGACCCTAAAGGGACCTTCCATCTCACTTCCCAATATTCCAGCCCAAATCATCACCCGCCAGCTCCTTGCTGACGTCGCAGTCTTGTTGGAACGTCAAGTCAAGTCACCTTTATTTATATAGCGCTTTTTACAATGCAGATTGTATCAAAGCAGCTTTACATTGATAACTGGTACATAATTTTTGCTGCACAGCAGCTCTTCAAGAATAGTGTCAATGCAGGCAGATCAAAGCACTGTTGAATAAATAATTGTTGAATCAAGAATACTGTTGAATATCAAATGTCAAGTCAATGTCAAGTGTCCCCAACTAAGCAAGCCAAAGGCGACAGTGGCAAGGAACCCAAACTCCAACAGGTGACATCAGGTGGCAACTAAGTGGCAAATAGGTGTTAAAATGGAGAAAAAAAAAAAACCTTGGGAGAAACCAGGCTTAGTCGGGGGGCCAGTTCTCTTCTGGCGAACAGTGCTTTGTTACGAATCAGGTTTCTATCATAAATTTGATAGGATCGCAACATTCAAAGTATTTATTTCAGTTCCATCCAGTTGAGGATCGTATTCATCACGCCGGTATGGACGGTCTGTTGAGGTACTGTGCTACTGGCTGTCGTATCGATGAGGCCTTCACAGTAGATGATCTAGTCGACTCGATCTCTGCTGATACTTCAGGGCTGCGTTGTGGTCATGTCCAATTGAGGATCGTATTCATCACGCCGGTATGGTCGGTTTGTTGAGGAACTGTGGTACTGGATGTCGTGTTGATGATGTCTTCACAATGGATGATCTAGTTGACTCGATCTCTGCTGATACTTCAGGGCTGCGTTGTGGTCGTTGTGGTGGCCATTCACCAACCATCCAGAAATCCATCCATTTAGACCATCCATTGTAGTACAGCATTAGTCAGTGAATAAAACTATTTAAATATGAGTCTTCATGTATTTCTAAACCCACTATAAATGTTTCTCTTTGTGAGCTTTGGTTTGGAGTGGCTGAAATGCATCTTTATGCACAACTGCCAGCCTGCATGGAGAGGGTCTCAAGACTCCAGAGACACCAGAAACTTCAAATACCAGTTTTTTTTTTATAGCTGCCCTTTTAATACAATTAATTATTTTGACAAGAACTTTCATTAATAAGCCTCTGTTCTCTGAGTTCTGCTGTGCTCTAAATCACTCACAAATCTTATGATAATTTGATCATCTCCATTCAGTTTCACACAATATTAGTTGTTTTCATGCCTTTTGCACAACATCGCACATTTCATGCTTTTCATCTTCAGAAAGATCTTTCTTCTTCCCCATATTGCATGAGAACTGTGACTTGCTTAATAATGTGGAACAACCTCTAAGTAGGGTTTCCATAGACCTGGCTAATTATTTTGTCTGAGATTGATACCAGTTATCAAAAAAAAAAAAAAAAACATGGATAAATAAACAAACAAACATTTTCTTAGAAAAACTAAAATCTGAATGTTTATTGTACTGAAATCTTACTGATATGTCACTTGTATAATAATTTGGAACGTGGTGTAGTTGTGTTTGGAATCTGATAACGAAATGAAACATGCCAAATTTTGCGGACATAATTTAAATCCAGGCTGTCATACAAGGAATATATGAACACTGTCAAAAATAAGAAAGAATGTTTGTTTTTCTATGCATTTTTTAATAGTAAAGTAAAACAAAACCTGTAGTTTGCCTTTTTTGCCAAGTAATTTTGTCAGATTAATACCTTGTATAGTGTTTTGTTCTTCCCTCATATTAAGAATATAAAATATTTTACACATATATTGATGGTTTAATCAAACTTGTAGGGTAATATCAAACAAATCAAACAAATATCCCCACCAGACATCACTTTCGACTCTACGATCACTTTTTTTTTGACATAATATTGTTGTACATATAAACACACTGGATTCAAGCATGTTTTTAGATTTCACTCAAGTTCAAGATCTGCTTTTAGTAAACAGATTAAACCTTGCATCTCCAGTATGTGATTTTTCTCTCTCTTTTTCTCTCAGATGGTAAATGGTGGATTCTGGACAATGGCATCCTCAACATCACCAGCATCACATTTGCAGACCGTGGAAAATACACTTGTGTGGCCTCCAATGCGCACGGCAAGGCCAACTGCACAGTCACACTGCGCGTGGTCTTCACCAATGGAGATATGGGTGTGTACTACATGGTGGTGTGTCTGGTGACATTCACCATCATAATGATTCTGAACATCACTCGCCTCTGCATGATGAGCAGCCATCTGAAGAAAACCGAGAAGGCCATCAATGAGTTTTTCCGCACAGAAGGTGCAGAAAAGCTTCAAAAGGCCTTTGAGATCGCAAAGCGTATTCCTATCATTACCTCAGCAAAAACGCTGGAGCTGGCCAAGGTCACGCAATTCAAGACCATGGAGTTCGCGCGCTACATAGAGGAGTTGGCGCGTAGCATACCGCTCCCGCCGCTGATCATGAACTGCCGCACCTTCATGGAGGAGATTCTCGAGGTCGTCGGCGTGGAGGAAATGAGACACACTTTTGTCCGGCAAGCACCCGAGAGTCACGAAGCCCCCGGTGGTGCGGTTGCCGGCACTTCCAGCGATGTTTTCACAATCTTGCGCGAGAGAGAGCGGGCGAGGGAGAGGGAACGCAGTGAGTCTCCTGCCGCGGACTCCGATGACGCGTCGCTTCACGAGCAGCCTCAACACATGGCCATTCAGGTTTCAATTCATCCGCCATTAGCTGCAGCAGGATGCTGTAACATGGAAGCTCCACCTCTATCTGAAGTAGTCTCGTCTCCACCCCCATTGGCTCAGCTGCCGTTGGAGGCGGAGTCTGATGAAAATGAAATTAAAGAGGAGTCTGTAGAAGAGGCTGGTGTTACGCAGAATACCCAAGTCATTTATGAAAGCCATGTGTAATATCCTAAACGAAGGATAATGACCTCGCTATGCATTTTCTTGGGGAAAAAAAAGGTCAAGATTTTATTTTATTTTCAGAAGTTGCTTTCTATTAGTTGTCTTAGAAATGATAAACAGATGCATTTGTGTTTATGTGAATCTCTCAACTCAAAAAATGTCAGGGTCGTATTTCACCATAAAATCGATCGAAAAAAGAGAAATTAAATTTTGCAGAAAGAAAATAGTTTTTCAGAGCTTTTGCATAGCATTGTGACTTTCATTTCAGTTACGCAGTTTAAACCCACCATTTTTAGAAGCTATTGTAATGCAATAAATGTTGTTCTCATTACTGTGCATTTAAAACATATTCAATATTCATTCAATTATACATCATGCTTGAATTTGTAAAAGAACTGAATATGAGTTTAAAAAAAATGTCTGAACAGAATTATTGTCATTGCTGTATTGCAATAATTATAAAAATTGAAGTGTATTTGTATTACTGTATTATTATTATTATTATTATTATTATTATTATTATTATTATTATTATTATTATTATTAGCATTACAGCAAAGATAATTTAGGGGCAAAATTTGCTTTATATGATTCACAATCCCCAAACATTAGTAATATTCCTAAAAATGTAATTTTCCTTTATGGGGGAAAAAAAACTTGATTTTGGGGTAAAATATAACCTTGTCATTTTTTTATGAGACTGACCTAAGTTATTCTTCCCAATGACAATGAATTCTCATGCTGAATGTATTTTGAGGCAAAGTTCTCTATTTATTTAAAAAATCCAGTTTTGCCCATAATTTTTTTTCTTTAGTTAACAGAAACTAGGGCTGTTGAGGGATATCCTCATATAAAGCTCACATCTTATGTCTTTAATTGGCAGACAGAAAGTAGTTTTCCTGTTGGATGTAGTTGCAGATTATCCATTTCATGAATGAATGAGAACGGATGACTGATTAATACACTTGGCTGAAAGAAAAACTCCTATACTGTTTGAGGCTGAAGTGCACTTTTCATTTAATATAAATCAAACATTTTTCAAGAGAGATGGATAGTAATTTTTAAGGTGTCGCTCCCTCTTATAATGCATGAAGAATGCATGTGGATCTTTTTTTCATTGCTGGACTTGGAGAGACAAAACCTTAGTTTGTGTAAACTTGTCAGCTATGTGTTATTTATCTTTTGTGTCATGTTGGCCAGGTAAATGGCATCGACACCTTGAATAACACTGTAGAAATTTCAGTTTTGGGATTTTTTTTAGGCATTTTATTCAGTTGATTTTCCACTGGAGTCCTTATACTGTTACTGTAATTAAAGATAGTATTATTACTTTATTAGTAGTACTACAGTAAGTATTTGTTTCAAATGCACAGCTTGGTTTCTTTTTCTTTCTTTCTAAGAGTAAACTGTTGCAAGTGTGTTTTATTTTTAAAAACTGTCTTTGTGGATCCAACAAAGAGCTCTTGATAATGTTTAATCTCTTTTAATATAGACCCACAGTTTTGCTTCTTTAAAAAGGCTCACCTCTTAGTTTCAGTGCAAATGTGTTAGATTTCTTCAGTGTTGATCATCTTGCTTTTTTGACCTCTAAAGCCAGAGTAACCTGCAGTTGTGGTCCACTGGACTGGTAATTGCTTGATAAACAGGTTAAGCTCTAGTCACTAAGAATGTTCCTGGTCAGGTTTGTCAGAGGAAACGATGGCCATGATACTCTTTAAAACGCTGTTTAAGTAGTGAAATAAAGCTGCTGTGTACCAATGATTTTCTGTGTGTTTGCCTTCATTCAGGTATAAGGAGGGAAACTTTTTATAAGCTTTTGTATCATCATAATTTCTTTCTTCATACTTCATAGGCGCTTGTTGATCTAGTCAGTGCCTTGCAGATCATTTTATTTTGTCTGAAAAGCCTCAAAGATCCTTGCCTCACAAATACATGTTTTTTTTTTTTAAATGTATTTTTCTTCTTGTAATGACTTTTCCCCTCAAGGTTTTGAATGATATTGACTTAAGTAGATTGTGTTTTAGTGATCAAATAAAAGGTTTTCAGTTAAATGGTAAAAATGCTGCAGTAGATTGTGTTAGGTATGCAAGTGTTAAAATGCATGAATACAACGCTACATAGATATTTGAATTGCATAAGTAAAAATTGAGCTGAATGTGACTGATGCATTATTGAACTTGCCCTTGATCTTGTTAATGTGTGGGCAAGTGCTTATGGATTTGTGTATGAAGATGTCCTTCAGTGTCTGGATTCAAGGTAGCTATAGTTAATGCAAAATGAAAAATGACTAATTATTCACTTGACCTTTCATTAATTTAGGTCTATACTCCTCAAACATATTTTGTTTTTTTAATTAGACTTCATTCAATTACAGTAATAGTGTAGTAGTGCAGGGCTGCAGTCATATAGCATAGATTCACTGAAAATATACCATTTGTAAGAGTATAATCATAATAATTGTGCAACTTTTTACTCATTAGTATAGAACAGTAATATTAATCACTCAAAATGTGCAATTTAATGTTATATGTTATAATTGTATGTAAACATCAACCTCAAAATGCCCTTAAAGGATTAGTTCATTTTCAAATGAAAATTACCCCAAGCTTTACTCACCCTCAAGCCATCCTAGGTGTATATGATTTTCTTCTTTCTGATGAACACAATCGGAGATATATTAATAAATATCCTGATGCATTCAAGCTGTATAATGGCAGTGAGCATTACCAAACAAGTAAAGCTTGTGGTAATTTTCATTTGAAAGTGATCCTTTAAGCGTTTGCTCGTAAAGCAAAGCTGCACGTGCAGAGAAACTCTTTGACTGGTAGGGGTGTTTTTTTTCCCAGGTTGACTCCGACTCTTCACACAAGATTGAATAACACAAGAGTGTAGTCGTATCGTATGACACACTTTATTTTCCCCCGCAGACATGAAGCTTTAAACTCCCCTTATTAAAATAATAAACTTTTAGCGTGACTGTCCAGATTAGTCCAATTTAATGATGACATTACCTTGAAATGACGAGTAGCCTAGCCGTCACCTACCTGTTTACAGAGGGAAGTGTCACAAGAAACAGTCGTTAAAATTTAAAAGAAATAAACGAGAAAGAAGGTATAATGAATTCATGTCATTATGTTGGTCGGGTGTTGGCGCTAAAAGCACATGATCATTGTTTAAAATGCTGCTTGAACAGAGTTAATTATATTAAAAAATACATACAATGATGTACACTTATTGATGTGTTTATTCTTGATGTGAGTTTTTAATTAGTTATGGTTAGTTTAAAGCGGAACTCGGTAAGATTTGCGAAGCTCCCCCTACAGGTTCCTTCAGTGAATCACACTGTCGTAAATACTCCAAGCGCAGCTCTGGACTACGACGACTACAACGCTCACCAGTGCAGTAGTTTTGCAAATACAGTACAAGAAATCTCGATGGAGATGGGTAATTTTCGAAATTGTCTTATAAAGTCATAATATATATATTGTTTTTGAATTACCGTAAACTTCACTCTCGCGTGAACGTGAACATGAGACGAGATTGTGTCGGGTCGGCGCAGCTCAACTTGCAAGTGCTGTTTTTTGTGCCAGAGGGGGTTAGTGCACACCTCAAACACGCCACTACAAGTCAATTAACGATCGTAAGGACTTAGAAAACTATTTATGAAGGTAAAAAAGTTACTTAGTTCTGCTTTAACGATTATGAACACAAATAGGTTAACCATGGAAAACAGTTGCATAAGGTGTGTGCAAGGTTTAAACCCTGTTAATTTCTTGACTGCGTTTGCAAATATTTGACACTCTTAACAGTTTCTACCTGTTTGGGTAGAAACATTTTTGTCATTTCCTAATTTTCTTTTACTAAATATGACGTTTCTGTTCTCTCCTGGCAGGAGAATTGATTCATTTCTATAATTTTATTTTCTCATCATTGTTTAGTTTTAGTTTAAATGGTAGTTGTACACATTGGTTGTCGTGACAATAGAAATCTAGCACATTCTTTTGGCAGTGAATGATTTGGGTTTTTGAGCGCTTTGGGGCTGGATATCGTCAACCCAATCTGGCAACACCCTGAATTGGCGTGAATTTCTGAGACGAGGCACATTTACAGTATCTCACAGAAGTGAGTACACCCCTCACATTTTTGTAAATATTTTATTATATCTTTTCATGTGACAACACTGAAGAAATGACAATGTAAAGTAGTGAGTGTACAGCTTCACTGTAAAAAATGACCGTGATTTTAACAGTAAAAGACTGTAAAAATGCTGCGGTGAAAAACTGTCAATTGGTTTACAGAAAGTTTCCGTACTATATACGGCGAATAACTGTAATAGATCTAACGGTACATTTAATGTAATTTTACGGTAAAATACCGTTTTTGGAAGTGAAAAATAACAATTCATTGTAAAATTTACAGTGAAAAACTGTAAATTGACATTCCCACAATTCCCTGCGTGACACTTCACATTTGATATATTTTCGTTGAAATAACTCTTTCTTCTTAGTTTTTCTCATTTTTTTCTAATCAGTTATGTACATTAGGGTTTTATGTTACATCTAATGTTGTTAAATTAATGTTTATTGCATTTTTAAAATTTCATGCATGTTACCATGATGGTGTTTAGTGTGTGTGTGAATGACACTGTGTGCACCTTCTATATATTAGTATTGTCCTCCTCAGCTTGTGGAAAAGCTGCTTGTGATGAACTTTGATTCATCATGTGACTCTCATCACCACTGTGTTTGGTGACTGTCAGTGTATTATAAAGGTGCAAAACAGATATTAGTACTTCATTAGGTTGGTAAATTAACATTATATCAGTTAATGAAATACGTTATTTTACCGTAAATTTAACAGATTTTTTTTACGGTAAAGTTCTGGCAACCACAGCTGCCGGTTTTTTACCGTAAATTTTACTGGGATTTTTTTTACAGTGTTGTGTAACTGTAAATTTGCTGTCCCCTCAAAATAACTCAACACACAGCCACTGATGTCTAAACCGCTGGCCACAAAAGTGAGTACACCCCTAAGTAAAAATGTCCAATTGGGCCCAATTAACCATTTTCTCTCCCCGGTGTCGTTAGTGTTACAAGGTCTCAGGTGTGAATGGGGAGCAGGTGTGTTATCAAATTGGTCTGCATGGCTGTCGTCCCAGAAGGAAGCCTCTTTTAAAGATGATGCACAAGAAAGCCCGCAAACAGTTTGCTGAAGACAAGCAGACTAAAGACATGGACTACTGGAACCATGTCCTGTGGTCTGATGAGACCAAGATAAACTTATTTGGTTCAGATGGTGTCAAGCGTGTGTGGCAGAAACCAGGTGAGGAGTACAAAGACAACCATATTTGTCTGAGGCTTGGCTCATAAAATACCCCCAAACTGGAACTTTTTTAAACAAGTGGACAGTTTTTGTAAACTTGAAATGGGTTGCAGGCTTCATGCAGGCATGAACATTTAAATATAAAGCTTGACAATTAACATTAATCAAACACATATAGACAAGGTTTTATATAAAAACATTAAGTCTGATGAAGTAAAAGCAAGTTTCCAAAGAGGTATTATTCTATTGTGCATTATGTATCAAAAGTTTCCCTGTGAAATTGTCTTTTCTTAATGTCAAGTATGAGCTTAAAACAAATTGAAGACATTTTAAAATTACTTCCAAGAATTGTGATTTATAGAAAAAAATATTTCTTTACACAAGTTCATCCTGGAGGGAAACCACACACTTGTCTTCAGTGTGGAAGGAGTGTCTCTAAAGAACCAAATCAAACATTGCCACCACAGTACCAAACCAAAAGCATTGACTCATTGCCAATGAGTTAAGCTTTGTCTGGTTAGCAGAAAAAAAAAAAAAAAAAAACTATTTCTCCTGAAACATCTCAAACTGAATAACTATGAGCAAGAAAATGCTAACAGATGGTTTTCTCAAAATATTTTATTTTAGACCATATTGGAATGTGGTTAAGACTAAAAAAGGGCCACCTCCAAACATTCTGATGTCAGGTGTTTACTAAAGTCAAGTTTATATAGTCTTAAAAAAAACCCATCCCTTAGTTTAGAAAGACAACATGTCCACATGTGGTAACATTTCCATCTGCAGTAGCACATGCAGTTCCACCTGCACAAACACTGTGATGATTCATTTACATGTTCAGAGAGCAAAACATTTGCAGATGACAAGAGGCTAAAAGCTCTACTGAAAACCCATTCAAATGAAAGGCCTTTAAAAGTGAGACACAAGTGAAAGAGGTTTCCTCTGGGAACAGGGACAATAACACACTGGAAATGTCCCTTAGCATGGCCACAATGTGGAAAATATTTTAAATTATGATGGCCTACCGTAAAGCATCTTTCACTTAATTTATGAAACTAACTCACAAATAAACGTGAACGTGCTTTTCGCTTTTAATTGTTAAAAATAGCTTTCACACTTCTTCTGCTTTATGAAAATATTTTCAGACACCACATGCAAGTAAACATGCATAAACCATATTATAAGGCTTAGAAATGCAATCTATTTAAGTTTACTATTTAATTTGACAAAATAGTTAAAGATCCATTTAACCAAAATATCTGTTTTGTAATGAGAATTGAAAATGTGCAGATCTAAAAATTAAATAGTACTCATGCAGAACAGACACCAGTTAAAAACTTTTTATTGTATCCCATCACACAGTGTTTACCCTCTTCTGAACCTTATATGCAGTTGTCTCAAATTAAACAAATTTTTAATGTGTGTGCGTGAGAATTGAGACACTTGTCCCCAGGCAGGAAAGTCTGCCGCTGCTGCTAATGACCTGTGCAACCACAATGGGAAACCATACCTTTGTTCCCAGTGTGGTACAACCTCTCAGTGTACAAATTCATAATTTATAAATCAGGAGAATTTTTGAGCAAAGTTATTTTTATTCTATTTTACCACTTTCATGTCCATAAGAAAACCTATAGAGGTTAGATTCCATATAGTTGTCCCAAACATTGGATATACTTGTTTTACAGTACTGATGTTTATCTACCTCTACAATATAGGCATGCTCAAGTTTTTTTTTTTTTTATTAAAAAAACAAAAAAACACTAATATGTTTACTACTAGTAATGCATGTAATGACGAGTGAGTATTAAAAAAAAAAAAAAAAATTCTCCCAAGAAACGTGTGCAATTGCTTGTATGGAAGCTAAATGGAAGCAAAACTTTTTTAATTATTAAACATCACCTTAAAGGGTTAGTTCACCCAAAAATTAAATTTCTGTCATTTGTCTGTCTTAATTACCCTCATGTCGTTCCACACCTATAAGACCTTCATTCATCTTCAGAACACAAATTAAGATATTTTGATGAAATCCGAGAGGTTTTTTTTAATCCTTCATTGAAAGCAACAAAATTACCACATTCAATGTCCAGAAAAGTAGTAAAAACATTGTTAAAATGGGGAACGTGACTACAGTTTTTCAACCTTAATGTTATGAAGCAACAAGAATACTTTTTGTGCACAAAAACAAAAAGTGACTTTATTTAACAATTTTTTTTTTCCTCTTCTCTGTCAATCTGTTACGCAGTTGGCGCAGTGCTGCGTTTCCGTGTTTACGTCAGAATGCTGGCTCGTCATTGGCTGGCTCCTGCGTCAGCATCAAACACGTCTCTTGGAAAGCTCACATAAATAGCGTCGGCCAATACTGAGTCGTCATTTGGACGTAGAACCGATGAAAATAGTGTAGCAGAACTAAAGGGGAGAGATTAATTTTTCTGTTTCTGCGCACAAAAAGTATTCTCGTCACTTCATAACATTAAGGTTGAACCACTGTAGTCACGTTGACTATTTTAACCATGTTTTTACTACTTTTCTGGACATTGAATGGGGTAATTTCATTGCTTTCAATGGAGGATTAAAAAAAAAAAAAAAAAAACTCAATTTGTGTTCTGAAGATGAATGAAGGTCTTACGGGTGTGGAAAGACATGAGGGTGAGTAATTAATGGCAAATTTTATTTTTGGGAGAACTAACCATTTAACTGTCATCACCAAACTGAACTTTTCAAACATGTCTCTGAAACACTCCCCATCTGCATTTGGGCAAACTCTTTACTCATAAGTTATGTAAAAACATTACAACATTTAACTTCTTGTGACACTTCATTTAATGAAATTTGAAGCTGATGGATTTCATACTCCCTGACTGGAATACATACGTTCACTTTGATTCACCTGAGAGCAGCGCCTCAACACGTGGCCTTGAGGTCTGTGCTCACGGCCGTCATCACTGTACGCAGACTGAGAGAGCAAACAAACACAGAATCTATACTTCATTTAAAACAATTTAATCTTTTAATGTACAATCAAACCATCAATCATACGTAAAATTCTCCATATTGTACAACTCTAGCACTAGTATAAATAAAAAAAAAAAATTAAAAAAAAATGAGATCAATATATAACAACATTGTTTTCTTCATTGATTAACAGAAGGAACATCAAAGGCTAATGAGAACAGAGGCCCCGCCCACACCTGCTCATTTACTGTTAATTAATAAGCGGGAAAAGTTCTAACGCCGGTCACCATGAAATTAAAAGCAAAAGGACATAATTTCACCAATCTGTAAAAAGACAACACTTCGGCCTTGTTTTGGAAAAAGAAATGACATGCTAATATGTAATTTAAAATTAAATTTCAGGAAAACAGATGATGTAATGCAACTGGTAGGTTAGAATATGTAGTTTGACATACAGAACGGGACACAGCAATGATTACCACAAGTGTCAAATTTGCGCAAAACTGTTCCACGTATTTCCCAGGAAAAACAAACAAACTGAAGGAGCCAACAGCAGTTATCACAAATGAACTAGAGCTTCATTCCTAACAGTCACATTTCAACATCACTTTTTCAGTGCCAATAAGAAACTGTGCAGTCATGGCTGAATCTGATTGGTTCAGTATCTCCAAAAACATTTCAGTTGGTTTATAAGTAGCCTGTATTCATGTGTTGTTTATATTCTCACAAAAAACTGTCAAGAAATGTCATCCCAAAATTACAAGAAGAAAATTTAACAACGAAGCCTGCTTTTTGGACAATTCGTTTTTTGTATACATTATGGTGCTTTTCATTTATTCAAATTTATTTACACAATTTATGCTCAAATCATTGTCGAGATGGTTTGGTTATTTTAACTTCAGTAATAAGATTTTTTCTTTTTTTGCACTACAGTGATGACAATTTGTTGGTAAAATATGCTTCGCTGTCATGAAAATGTGTCCAAATGCAAAATCTTAATGGTCTCAAAACAGGCTTTATTGTCTTTATGGGGTTGGGGGATGGGGGGGATCAAATAGGACATGGGCATTTCTTTGTGAGATTTATCCTTTAGCCTGTTCTTAGCCGTCAAATGCGGATGTACAATTTGTGATATTGTCGCTTAATTTCAGAGCCTTCAAACATTTGACTGGTTAGGAAAGGATGAACAGCAGTTGAGACTATAACATACAGAGAACTGTGATTTTTAACTGCACTGGAGCCAACACAGTTTGAACATTTATGCTTGTTTGCAAACTTAAAAACAGTTGGTCAAGTCACATTTTTATTTTCAAACTATTAGGAGTTGCAAAGTACATTTAAATATAGTAGCCAGGATAGCAGCTGTAAAAGAAAAGTGTCTTTGTTTTTCATTCCCAGGAACCAAAAGCACAAAACTTCATAAAGCATGGGCACTCATAGAACTTGGTTAGCTAGTTACCCACAATCCCATTGCACTTTAGACTGGCCGTCGTAGTGTTGAAGAGGTTGAAGACGATGAATGAAGAGAATTTTCACCCTGTTCTCCTCCAACATCCTTTTGCTAGGTAGCACAAAATCCACGTTTGTATTTTTGATCATCTCACAATTTTGAATACTTGATCCTCACAGATCGCTCATAAAAATTCACTTGCGCGGGCAACGCATCCATATGTATGGGACACTGAACATCTCTTCGGCTTCACAGCATCAGATCCCGATTGGAATGTTGGGGTGCGTTCAAACACGATCTAACTCGCCGTCTCTTTCCCGGATCTCTCCCACACACGCAACAAGTAAACAATGTTATAGAGTCCATTTTGGGGTGTTTAGTGGGGCAGTGAGGGGTCACGGTGGTCTGCGGTGAAGGTCCCTCCTCGCATTTCGAGCGGTTCATCTTGACCTTTCACCTCATTTGGACATTTTCTCAGGCAGGAGGCTAAGAGGTCAAAGAAGCAGGACCCAAAGGCGGAAGTTAAGGTGTGTTGACAGCAGGTGGGTGTTTTTGCATGCGTGTGTGAGAGTTAGCGTTTGAAGAAAGTTTCTCCACTTGGGGCATCCGAGACTTGAGCTTTTCCCAAAACTCTCAAGTTTTTCAAGCAGCCAGGCTCTTCCTCGAAAGTCTCCTTTTCGAGTCTTGTGCAAGTATCCAGAGGTTGTGACCAGGTTGGGATCCCATCTGGCAAAGTTTTTTTTTGTTTTTACTGGGGTGGTTTAGGGTACCATAGGGGCGTGTGGTCAGAGGGATGAATTGTCCAGTAAATGGACCTCCTCTTCACTCTCATCTTCTTTGTATCGGGAAGAGGAGGATGCTAGTTGAACATTATGGACTCGGGGTCTTGGTTTGCCATCTGGGCCATATGACGGAGGATATCTTTTTTTGTAATAATACCAAGGAGGCGCCTACAAAAAGAGAGACAGAAAGAGGTAGAGAAATTTACTACGTACATTTTTGACAGGTGTGGAGAGAACTGCCATCTTTTTCTGTTGCCAAATTTTGCAGGAAGGTCCCAACGAAAAGCGTTTTTTGTAGAACTCCATTCTCAGATGGATTGAATTGATGTTTTGATCCAGAATCAAATCTTTGCTCGAATTTTGATGAAATTTGGCAACAGACAGCTGACAGTCTCTGGTTTAAAGAAGGGCAGAGAGTGTGGAAGATTATGCCGTGTTACTCAGGGCAGGAAACGCTACGTTATTTCTATGAGCCGACAGCACCTACACAGTGAAAAGCAAGTGTTGCGAAACAGAAGTGAAACAGAGTGAGTGAACGCCTCCATCTCATCCACACACTCTGGCCTTGGTGAACAAGAAAGTGAAGTTAATTTTCCAACACAAATTCAAGAGCATATTTAAAGGATGTACAGATATAGTGCATTTTATTTGTTCACAGTGTTGGGGGAATGTGACTTGAAAAAGTACTATTGCGTTACTGCTTTTCTAGTTTTGTCATGTTTCACTCATTTGCAGCATAGACACAATGTCAAACACAATGTTAGTTATATTAAGTGTTACATCATTTTACTCATAATAACAGTTCAATCTAAATCAAATCAAATCAGTGTTTTCTAGACTGTTTTCTAAATGTACCTGTGTTACAGTAGGTGTTACAATATTTCTACAAACGCATTACTTTATTAAAAAAGCAATTTATTTCAAGAACACTTTTTTTCTGTACTTTTGTACATTATGTCAAAATGTGTAAAAGTAGCTTGGGCATTATAGTATAAATTTAAAAAAATAAGTATATGTAATATACTTATGTAACAGCATAAGTAATAGCCTGTTACTTCTAAAACAATGTGATTATGTAACTTATTTGTAACACTTTACCTGCAACACACTTTATCTATGTCTGTACTCAAACACTAATTTCTGCTGATAAACTTTTGAAATATAGGCGTTCAACAGACATAGTGACATTACTTTGTGCATGATATATCAGCCACAATATTGGTATTGGCCGATATATGTTCATTTTTAATGTTATCGTTATCGGCCTAATAAGAAAATTTGGCCAATATATCAAAGCATCACTATATTTGGATTTACATTTATCGGCCAATTTATCAGTTTTCAAGTATAATGAATTAATGGTATTGGCCAAAATTTTCATATCGGTGCATCTCTAGTATCTGTACCCAAACACTAATTTCTCTTGATAATTTTTTTGAAATATAGGCGTTCAACAGACAAAGTGACATTACTGCATTACAGCAGGTGTTACATTATTCATAAAAAGTATTAAGAAAATGTAACTACACCACATTGTTACATCTTCACTGCTTATGTATTGTTTATTAGTATAAAACTGTAAAAAAAAAAAATAAAAAATAAAAATTGGGCATTATAGTGTGAATTCAAAAAAAGTAACTCAATACTTTGTTTTATAAGTAACAGGCTTCTAGTCACACAATGCGATTATGTAACGCGTTACTTGTAACGCTTTACCTCCAACACTTTTTTTTTTTTTTTTCAGAATCAGATACAGTATCTGTACCCAAACTAATTTCTCTTGATAAACTTTCTAAATGTAGGTGTTCAACCAACTTTTTACTTTAAATATGCTCTTGATTTTGCTTTCGAAAAAGGGATTTAAGCTTGATGACAGATTGTATCACAGATAAAAGGTGTGACAATTTTGACGAGGGCCGGAAATGCGAGAATCCATCCAAACTAGAGGCATAAAACGCTCGTGAAACGATTGTCAAACCTTTGTGAAATGTTTGTGAAATGTCTGCAAGATGTTTGCGGACAGGAAGAAAGTGAAAAGCTCACACATCAGACAACTGAAAGAGGACAGGGTGTGGGACTTGAGACAGGTGAGGACTGTTGGTTTAGGGGACAGGTATTGCTAACTACATACTACAGGAAGTGACAGGATTCTAGAGTAACACCAAATCAACATGGTAACCACACGTCATCCTAGTAACAGTAACTACAAAGATGAATAGATAATATATGCTGGTGAATGAGAAAATAGTCCGCTATACACGACAGTTACTCGCCAATCGTGTAGGGGCGGAGCTGCGCGAGGGGTCAGATGTCATCGATCTGTAGCCCAGCGGACGCAGACCAGGCAGCCCCGAGAGGAATTTAGCAATAAGCATAAAGGAAAACAAACAGAAATCAAATTTAGATGAAGGACATCACGGCATGTGTATTAGATGTGCTTTGTGAGTACACGTGCACAATGCAGAACTGAAAGGGAAGGTGCATTTCAAAAGACACCACGGCTAATGTGACAGACTACTCTATCCTGCTGGGATGGTCGAGGACAGGAGCAACAATCTGAGTGAAAGCAAGTCTTACAAGAAACATGATGTCTGCAGAGGAATAAAGTCCTGGAAGCAGGGTCCAAAATGTAACTGCTTTCAACACAGATCACTGTGTCTTAGGCCACATTTACACTGCAGGTCCAATTCCGATTTGTTGACTTTTCCGATTTTTTTTTTCTTTTTTTTTTTTTTTTTCTTACGACCAGCTTACATCTTGTTTTAAAGGTACAATGTGTAAAATTTGGGAGGATCTATTGACAGAAATGCAATATAATATACATAACTATGTTTTCAGTGGTGAATAAAGACCTTACATAATGAAACAGTTATGTTTTTATTACCTTAGAATAAGCCATTTATATCTCATACACTGCGGGTCCTCCCTCCATGTCAAGTCGCCATTACAGTATGTGCCGGCATGTTTCTACAGCAGCCCTAAATGGACAAACACTCTACAGAGCATGTTTCATCACTATATTGTTCTTCTAAATCGTTCGTGTTTTTAGAGGCAGCTTGCATCGTCACTACGTTGAATATGCACAAAGTAGTAGTAGTATTAGTAGTCGTCTGGTTTATTAGAAGCAGAGTCCGTAATTTGTTAGAAGTAAGAAGCTCATTGCTTGACTGTCTCAGACGACGACATCTTTGACTTGTCTCGGCCAGATGGCCACTGTAGCTTCTCTATTTTGCTTCGAAAGGGAGGGGTGAGCTGCCGTTGGTTGCAGTTCGCAACCTCACAGCTAGATGCCGCTAAAATTTACACACTGCACCTTTAAAAGTGACCCATATCTGATATTTTAATTTAATTTACACTATACACTTGGCAAAACAGGTAGACGTACTAACCGGGAAAAGGTTAGGCCAAAAAAGAAGTAAAAATGGCGTGATTTGCAATGGACGCAGAATCAGCACCATCTTTAAAGGTCAGCAAAACATTGGGTTGAGCCTTCATCCTCCATTGCGCCACTGAAAAGAGTCATGTGAGTTTTTGTCATTCGTCACTGCTGCTTTTTCGACGACATACGGCTTGTATTGACATGGCAATGTCCAATCTGTCTGCTTACATGGTAGAAGCAAATGCACGTATCAGATTCATATCAGATTTATTTCCACATATGAATGAGGCCTGAAACCGATCTGAGAATTTCGGAATCCATGTGCTTTTGTCCTGCTTACACGTACGTGGGTTATATCCGATCTGTGCCACATGGGAGGAAAGAAAAAAAATTGGGTCAATTGAACCATGTAATGTAAATGCGGCCCTATTCTAACTTCACTCCGGTCAATGTTGTTTAAAAATAACGACATCAGCATGAAATGAATGCTGACCCTATTTTACTTTCTTAATACAGAGAAAGTTTGGTGCACGTTATTTATTGTTATTCCTCCAAAGAGTTCTGGTAATCTTTAACAAAACCTCCATTCTGTTACATTACACCAAGTATTTAAATAGTTTCCAGATGGATAAAATCAAGTCCCATTGTAAACATGAATATTGTGAATGTAGGCTTTATTTTGACTTCAATAAGCTGTTTGATATCTTTTGAAGTGTAAGTGATGGCGAGCATCAAATTTAACTTATATATATATATATATATATATATATATATATATATATATAAAAAATTGATCAGTGTTAATTTTGGACCCCGCATGTAGGACAGTTCGACCACCTCAAGAGGACTGCTGTTGAAGTTTTGTCGCACAATCCATTTGTGCATTTAATTTTAAAATGAGATCAATTTCACTGATAGTTAGGTGGTTTAAAACTCTGACAGACATCAGTGAAAGTGAATAGACATTTAAGTAACTTAAATGCAACAACAGATAAACTGTATTAATCTATAACTAGCTGAAATTGTGACTTATTTTAGGACAACCATTCAGAACTGTCTGTCTTTTCACTCAAGTTTCATGCGTCCCTCCTAAGAGGCGGAGTCTAACAGGCAGAGTGGGAGGGGCGTGGGAGGGGCTAATCACCAAGGGCTCCACGTGCTGCTTGAGCTCTTCCAGATGTTCTAAAATATTCTTCTTTGTGATGATGCCCAATACAATCCTGCAACACACACCGTGACGACCATCACTCAGCAACAAAAATTACACCGACAACTCAAGTACAAACAAATAAAAACAACATAAGAATAACAACACAACAGAAGCAATATCAACAGAAATGTACTGAGATTATCAAAATAATCAGGTGTTTAGAGTTGCAATTAAACAAATGAACTGAATATAATATGAATTGCAAGTATTAGCCGCCACCATGTGTGTGAAATAAAAATGATTAAAAAAGGATTAAGAGAGCAACGTATTTGACTTTACCGTACAGGAACAAAAATTACTCAATCGTTTCTGCAGTCAGATTATTATTTTTCTCCGGAGATGGGACCGTTATCTGCAACTCAGAATAAGGTCTAGACTCAGTCAGTGCGTCTTTTTGCGGTCAAGTCCAAAGTTTACTTGTCTGCAAACTGTTGTCTTCATTATGTAATGTATGTTTGAATAAATGTCATTAAAAACGTTATTATAGCCACTGTTTAAATGTTTATATTTCAACAACAGAGTGGAGTAGAAAGATAATTATATAATTAAAAAGTTAATAAAAAAGGCCTCATGTGCAGTTTAAATGGTTACATACAATTTCGTTTTAAGTACTGATTATTAATTACTAATTATTAATTCAGTTTCTTTTTTTCGGTAAAAAAAAAATCCTTTCAGTGTATCGGTACTATTCAGTGTACAAGTTTTAAATGAAACAATGCAGACGTATGGACTAAAGTTGCAGGCTGTATTGCTTTAAAACAAGTGTTGTTGGTTAAGTTGTATTTCTTGCTTTAATGCAAAGTACATATTATTGGACTGTTGTGTTTTGCATTAAAGTAAGTGAAATTATTATTATCAGATGTGTTTTTGGCTGCAAAAGCATTTGAATTATCTGGTTTTACATCTTGCCAACAGACCTTTTCCTCTGTGATTTTTTTTTTTTTTATTTTGTTGGTGGGAACAGGCCTTTGACATCTGTCTGCACTTTCTGAGCATTTGCACACTGCAGGGATCAGAGTAACTGCTTTATTTGAGTCCCTTAAAGCTTAAAACTCCCTCTAGCTGCAATGAGGGGAAACTCATGGTTTGGAGAAACTCAATTTTTTTAGTATGATATTAGATATTAGATTTTTAGTAGATATGTTTTAACCTTTGACAATATTTAATACATATATGAATATCTTAATATTTGCTTAAACAACCAAACAGCTGTTGTTGGCAAGTAGATTAAAATGTTGGGGAGAAAAAAAATGGAAATAAATGTGACACTAAATAACATTAAATTGTAATAAACAATATTTACCAATATATTTCTAAATATATATGTATCACAGTTAATGTGGCTATTTTTGGATGATGGCACGAATCACTAAATCACAGAATTGAAACCGATTCCTGGAAAATACATTATTGTGTTTTTAATATGTAAGATTTCTCTTAATTAAGTCCTACCAAGGATGCATTTATTTGATCAAAAATACAGTAAAAACAATAATATTGTGAAATATTAAAATTTAAAAGAACTGTTTGCTATTTTAATATATTTTATAGTGCCGTCAAATCGATTAATCAAATCTAACAAAAGTTTACATAATATATGTGTATATATATTATTATATTTATATACAGTACTGTGCAAAAGTCTTAGGCATGTCAGTATTTTCAACAACTCAAAAAATGAATTTAGGCCAGTTATTTATATCTTTTGCTGTAGTGTGTTAGTAGGAAATGTCAGTTTACATTTCCAAACATTCCTTTTGCCATTAATTGTAATAATCCAGTGATATTTTTGTATGCACAAGGAGTCTGACAACAAACAGGTGCTCCACACTGAGATCTGATCTTACCATCATCAAATCCATCTGTGATTTCATGAAGAAACAGATAAAACTGAGACTAACTAAATCCAGAAGAACTGTGGCCGGGTCTCCAAGACGCTTGAAGAAACCGACCTGCAAAGCTACCTGAAAAATGATGCGCAAGTGTACCTGGACAAAAGCTGTTTTAAACACAAATGGTGGTCACACCAAATATTGATTTGATTTAGGTAATAGAAGTTAATTGATAAATAAAATCTATTTATGACAGTATTATTGAAAGCATCCTCAATTTACAGCATTTTCAACACAAGTGCCTAAAACTTCTCACAGTACTGTAGCTTTGCAGGTCGGTTTCTTCAAGCGTCTTGGAGGCACGGCCACAGTTCTTCTGGATTTAGTTCATCTCAGAGTCATCCGTTTCTTCGTGAAATCACAGACGGATTCGATGATGGTAAGATCAGATCTCCGTGTGGTGCACCGGCTGTTGTCAGACTCCTTGTGCATGCAAAAACCTCACTGGATTATTACAATTAATGGCAAAAGGAATGTTTGGAAATGTAAATTGACATTTCCTACTAACACACTACAGCAAAAGATATAAATAACTGGCTTAAATTCATTTTTTGAGTTGGTGAAAATACTATGGTGCCTAACACTGTGTCCTAACCAGATGCGATGCAATGAAAGGTATCTTTTCAATGTTAATCTGAGTTTTTGTCCTAACCAGCCGCGACGGCGACATACGAATATTCTATTTTGAAACGGTTTCTGTTTCTCCGCGACGTCACAGCTGGAACAACAACACAAAGTATGGCAATGATAATATCAGGTACGGTTATGTGCTTTATTTAATGTTAAAAGCATCTAACGTGAGTTTGAATATCATTCTGTGTTCCCAGCTTTTTAGCTGTAATGAAAACAACACTGGCTAATTCACCTCAGATCTTGAAATTAAATAAATGGGCACAAAAATGTTCAAACTTTCAACTCAATGCGAACAAACAAGTGTATTCTATGACAAAGATTGGTTCAGTCACTCCGTATGTACTTTAAACAATGTTTAAATTGTGTAATATTTATGAATTTTACTATGTACTTGCCCTTTTCATTGTGTCTGCAGTGCTCTTGCCAAGAGAGCCCGCCCACGCTCTCTTCTGATTGGCTGTGGTTTTTAACTGATTTTATCGCTTCTCATTGTCGCGTCTCGTCTAGTGTGGACAGTCAAATTTTTTGGTTAAACTTGTTTCTGGAATCTTATCACATCGCGTCTGGTTAGGACTAGGGCTGGGCGATATATCGCATGCGATTCTCACGCGCATTTCGTCAGTAAAGCCGGTTCCCTGATTACCGCTAAATCGCCATCACCTGCTTTCAAATGGAGCGGCATTTAATAGACAGAGCCGTAGATCACTGATAAGCCACGCAATATCGCGTTCATTATCGCAGATGAATCGCCTCCGATAATGAACGTGATATTGCGTGGCTTATCAGTGATCTACGGCTCTGTCTATTAAATGCTGCTCCATTTGAAAGCAGGTGATGGCGATTTAGCGGTAATCAGGGAACCGGCTTTACTGACGAAATGCGTGTGAGAATCGCATGCGATATATCGCCCAGCCCTAGTTAGGACACGTGTAAAACTTTTGCACGGTACTGTATATACACATATATACACACACACACATACAAACACACACATACACATATATTATAAATAATACACACACACACACACACACACACACATACACACACAGACGTATTGTGTAAATACAAACTTTTATGTTCGATTTGACAGCACTAATATTTTAAAATGTAATTTATTCCTGTGATGCACAGCTGAATTTGCAACTGTCCAGTCTTGGTGAGCATAAAGGGCTTGTTTAAAAAAAAAAAAAAAAAAAAAAAAAATTAATAATTATTCCAAATTTCTTATTGAACTCTAAATGTGTTTATACTTGTTGTGAGACAAGGAGATTGTGAATCTAATCTAATGACACTTTTTAATAAACTTAAATGAACAAATAAAAATAAAAATGCTGCTTATTTTTGTATCACCAGTAAAGTCATTGTGAATATATTGAGAATATTCAAAATCGTCCAGCCCGTGTAGATACTGTCAGGGCTGCAGCAGCAACGAGAGTTTGGTCGTGGTGCGTGTGTTCTGACAGTGGTTTAACAGAAGACAAACTGTTGAGAGGCACGAGGTTCAGTATGTGAATTCCTAGATGAATGACACCATGAATCCCATCAGCAGATGTGTGTGTGTGTGTGTGTGTGTGTGTCTGCTGATGGGAGGTTAGTTGAAATCCATTTCAAACACAACACAGGAGGAGGAAAGAGACTCAATCGTCCCCGCGGATACTCACCCGTTGTGTGTCACAAGGCACTGGCGCAGGCCGAGCTTGCGGAAAATGTCCACCACGATCTCCATCGGCGTGTGATCGGTGACGGTGAAGGGGCTCATGTCCAAAATGCTGCGGAGCTTCAGTGGCCGCGGACTGTCTGCGGGGAGGGTCGGGGCATGCTGGGTAAAATAGACCCGCGAGTTCAGCATTATTCCCTCCTGCTTACGGCGGGCGTTTTCTGAAAAGAGAAGAAACAAAATATTTTAAGTTATCTTAAGTGGTTTATTTGTGGACAGAGAAACTGATGTGTATTTCTAGAGTAAGCAAATACAATATAATGTGTGAATTTTGTAAAAACAGGTCACATTTCATGCTAAAAATAAAAGAGAGAGAAAAAGAAAATAATTTTTTCCTTAAAGCTGCAGTCCGTAACTTTTTTTTGGTTAGAAATGATCCAAAATCAATTTTTGAGCAAGTACCTAACCAGCCAGTTTTCAAAACTATCTCATTATCTTATCTCGATTCACAACGGTAAGCTTGTAATAATGTTTTAAAATAAGAGCGACATGATGGATTTCCGCGGGAAATTTGAGCATGCAGCAGTACCTCTGTGTGTCATTACGTCACGTCCGTAAACAGAAAGGAGTCCAGGCTAGTCGGTTTTATCACATGAGGATGCTGCTGGTAGCAGCACATTTATTGCCTGTTCTCACAGCAGCTGGAATAATTAAACTTATTTTGATGGCGGATTGTAATCCAGAAAAGTGACAATCATCAGTGACAACTGGAGATTCACCCATAGTTAAAAGCAAAAGACTTTGGACTGGAGTGGCTACAGAAATTGAAATCTACAGGTAACGCTAATACACACTAAATACACAGTCACGCAATGCTGATGTTGTTAACATTAACAATTTGAGAACAAAGTATAACAATAATAATAAATTGCACGGTTTGGCGTGATCCGAGCTAAGCGATCGTTAGATTTAATCATCATTGGCAGCGCGATTTATTGTAGGCCTAATGCTTTTTTCCTCAGTTGGTCAGAACAAAAGTGGCAGAAATGTTACTTGTTCAGATAATATTTTCCAGTGAAAATTCTTATATTGGTCATACTTTCAAGAAGTAGAATCTGTGATTCTGAAGTACAGTATCCACACCGGTGCGGTGACTGACAGCAAACATTAGATTCATCTGCGCTGACGAGCTGTGCCGAGGCACAACGCACGTACAGATAACTGTTCCACGTATGACTGCAATTGCAGGTTTCAAACAGAGATGGCGACAAAGAGGAAAAATCGCGGACTGCAGCTTTAACAAAATAAAACTTTTTTATAACAATTAAGATAAGTTGCATTGTGAAAATGTGACCATTCTCATAAAAAAAAAAAAGAGGAAAATAATGAACATCTTAGGTTTGTCAGAGAATATTAAGATGAGGAGTGGAAAGATTTTTTTTAAATTTTAATTTTAAAGATTTAATTTTAACCGTTATATTTATGTTTGAATCAGTAAATACTTTTATTCAGTAAGAATTCATTAAATTGATCAAAAGTGACAGTAAAGACATTTATAATATTACAAGAGATTTCTATTTCAAATTAAGTCTTTTTGAAATGCGGTTATATTAAAATTCATCACGGTTTCCAAAGAAATGTAAAACAGCACAACTGTTTTCAACATTCAGGGATGCAAACAGGTGAGAACATTGTATGGGGCAGGGGGCATGCTCCAAAGATATTAGCTTTACATGCTCATTTGTAGTTATTTAAAGTTTTTTTTATTATTATTTATTTTTTATTTTTTATTACCTTATATGTCCAAAACTGTCATTTTTCACGAAAAAAAAAAAAAAAATATAAAAAATATTTTACCAAAATCAACATTGGATCATGTTATAAAAGATGAAGTGCTATGCACGCTATTTAAGAGGGTACTGGCTGATTAAATGGCAATTCTGCGTTAAATTGCAAACTGTTTGCCCTCTCCCTCTTCACTGTTCCCAGACCTCAGACCTCAAATACATAAAATATTACCCTTTATAGCCATAGTTTTTAAAGTAAAGAATAAAGAAAGCACTGTACAGTACTTATTGAAACATCCAGTTCTTTATTTACCCTTGTAAGTTCACAAGTACCCTTCTAAGACCTCCCAACCCCCTATAAAACACTTTCTCATTGGATCTATGCAAATCCCATAGGTGACTTATTTTGATCTCAAAAAGGTGAGTTGTCACTGAAAGGTTAGGAGTTTGCATCTATGAACATTGATAATATACAGAAATGTTTTTTGAGCAGCAAAATCAGCATATTAGAATGATTTCTGAAGGATCATGTGTCACTGAAGACTGGAGTAATGATGCTGAAATTTCAGCTTTAATCACAGGAAGAAATTATATTTTAACATATATATTATTTTCAAAATAATAATTAAAAAAAAAGTGAGCAGACTAACATTTAACCCCTTAAAGTGTTTATAATTGTGCATTTCTGTTACCTATGGCGATCGTTATATCCCTGCGCAGAGCAAAGCCCACCAGTCTCTGTGACTCTTTGGAGACGATGACGGGGAAGCCGTTATAACTCGTTTCAGAGATGATGGCCTGCAGCTCGGCCAGAGTCATGTCGTCCTGCGTCAACACGGCCAACGGCGGGTCACTACGCCGAGGACGCATCACTTCCCGTGCTAACGTGGTGTGCGTGAACTCTTCCTTAGCGTCCAGGAAGGGGTATCCATTCAGACGGATATGGGCTTCATAAATTCCCTCTCTGCCAAAGGCATCGCCCACCCATTTGCTGGTCATCACTGCCGCCATGAGAGGAACGATGTATTCCAGCCCGCCGGTCAGTTCAAACACGATGACCACCAGAGACACCGTCATTCGGGTCACGCCACCTACAGCGGATGCGATATTAGTTTAGAGAGACTGCAAAAGACACAGAGAAAGATGTATGCATACTTTCACACGCACCCAGACAGGCTGCAGCGCCCACCATGGCGTAAAGACCCGGAGTGATGCAGTCAGCGCCCACTTCACACCACTCTCTAAACAGGAACCAGTCGTGGTGATAATATGCCAGCTGCTCTACAGCGATGCCTACGATCCGCCCAGCGATCGCACCGATGGCCATACTAGGGATGAACAGACCAGACGGCACCTGAGCAGAACAAATATACAAGTCAATGAAGTATGTTTTAGGAACATTTTTTGTGGATTGCAACATCATTTATGTCAATTTAAGTCCCCCTGAGGTCAATAACAATTATATCCCTTAAAACTCATATTTGATAATCAAAATTACATATTTAAAAGATTTTTCCTGTGAAAATTTCTTCATGCGTTAAAATGTAACTCTACTCCCTTGCTTTATTTAGTGGTTCCATGAATATGCAAATTAGTCCCTGCTTCCACTCACACCAGCTCAGAATACCTGATCCACTTGCTCAACTGTAGTAAATGCTACATAGTGACAAGTGGAAATACTGGTTTAATTCAGCCATATATGTTTGAAACGCTTTGAACATCATAGAAAGTCAGTAGAAAGAAGCCCAACCCACACGTGATGGGATTGGTTACATGTTTGTGAGGTTAGGAAACAGGCGATTTCAAACCGCATTTTTAATACTGTTTTTGGTTTACTGCTAGCCTGGGTGCCAGCCCGAACCCCGCCCACAACATTTTTTTGGACGGGAAGTTCGGTCTGGACTCGATCCATTGTGGAGTAATTATGCTCGGCTCCCAGAAGGCCGAGCCAATCAAATTGCCAGGGCGGGCTTTAATCGATGATGGACAGGCTATCTGCGGTTACGTAACCACCCACGTCATCAAAGAGTGCTTGGGTTGAATTGGTTTTCACCAACGATGACTGCAGCTGGAGAAGTAAGATGTTTAGATTCCGCTATCACGTCTGTAATAAAAGAAATCGACAGCGCATTAATTTTAATTAGCGCATTAAGACGAACAAAGAACCGCAATCGAGGCATTTGTCGATGGGAAAGATGTGTTTGCCGTCCTTCCAACGGGATTCGGCAAAAGTTTAAGTACAAATTCAACATACGTCACTTACTGCGTTGCTCTGATTGGTTGTAGGTCTATCCAATTGAGTGCAGAGTTGTTGTTTTTTTACTGGTTCGGTTAAGACACGCCCCATAATTCAAGTGCAATGGAGCAGTATCAGACTCACATTCTGCCTAGAATATGAGTATGACGAAGTCAGGCTAGTTTACTGCAGTTTTAAGGAGAAAATACTCAATACAATGGTGTGACATGAATTTGCACATGGTTTGTCCCCCGGTACAAGTCCCCTGTAGTAAATAATTTTATCTCTTAAAAGTCATCTTTGATCACCAAAATGAAACATTTAAACATTTTTTTTTCCTGTGAAAAAAATTCTTCATGCCTTAAAAAAAAAAAATACTCTTGCCTCATTTATTATATGTGGATCAATGAATTTGCTAATTGGCCCCACCTCCACTCACTCGCACGAGCTCAGACGAGATCCACTCGGTCAACTTACTGAGGTAAATGCTGCACAATGGTATCGTTTTTTTACAACGTCGGACACATGACCGTAATTAATATGATTGGCCTTTTGCTTGACTATATTATCAATCAACTATTAATGTGCTGCTAATGTTACACAAACCATGTTCCCGTTCGCGAGTCAGACAGCTGTCTTCTAAAAATCTGTATCCTTAGAAACGCCTACATCAGTGGAGAAAGACAGTTTATCATAACATCGTTATATACATCACACAGCCGCTATATTGCTAAATCTACCAGATTTTTTTATATCAACAGGAAAATATACTGGGATAACTCTCCTGCTTCAGAGCGGTCACACCACTCTCTAAACAGGAACCAGTAGTGGTGATAATATGCCCTAATGATAAGCTGAAGCCCGCCTACACATTGATGTGATTGGTTACAAGGTAGTTTGTGACGTGACAAACACCAGCGATGGTGTTGACTTATGAATTTGCGCATTGGTTTGTCTTAAAGCATATTAAAAACACCAGATAGACATATAAACAATACTGAAATCTTGATTTTCACCACAGGGGGACTTTAAAGCATATTAAAAACAGCACACATGCATATAAACAACATTAAAAACTTGATTTTTCACCACAGGGACATATTTTCCGCCAAAAATTCTGATTAGCGAAAACATAAACAAATTATTTTTTCTCATTACTGTAATGTGAAAAAGAGGGTTATAAAAGTGTTGTAATTTGAAATGTTGGTCCTTGCAACAGTTAGGCTCATGAATATTAATTTGGTCATGCTAACATTGCTTTGAAGACCTATCAAGAGCATTTACTATAGTAGGATTCGAAAACCTGCTTTGTAGCAAATCAGTTGGGCCTAATATGCAAATGTCATATACACATAATTAATATTCATGAGCCTTGCCTTCACCATATAGAAAGACTAGTAAATATTAGTGATGTGCCAAATTATTAGTTTCAGTTTAAATGCTGTGGTATTGAAAATGCTATGGTATTAAACTACTGAAACAGTGGTATCACGAAAAGAAAAAGCAAAACGCAAACCGCAAACCGCAAACACTGGATTCTCACCTTCAGGCCGAAGGTGAAGATGGTCATGATGATTTTGAAGATGAGCGCTAAGCTGAGCTGCCACATGGCAGAGTAAACGCCCGGGGTGGCAGCGGCGTCCGATCCCTGCGGATACGCCTGACTACCGTTCATCTGGCTGCGGTACTGGCAGAGCTGTGAGGACTCCAGTGGGCCACAGTCCGTGAACAGCTCCTTAATCAGCTCGCTGGTGTTCTGCCGCGTATATGGGTTCGGGAACGCTACGATGGCCGTGATGGCTGCCACCGTTATCACCTCCAACACCGGGTACTTCCCTAAAAAACATGTCCAGGTCATATTTCAGCCCAAAATCAGAAGAAACACTAATCACGGTTATTGTTAATTAAAAAACTAAAACCATAAAAAAAAAAAAAAAAAAAAAAAAAAAAAAAATATTAAATCAAATCGAATTCAAAATATTAACTATAATAGTATATCATTTATACCAAAATACTAAAAGCACAAAACTAACCCAAATATGACTTAATGTAGTGTATTTACCGAAGCGTGTGGATTTGCGGCGGCGGCACCAGGCGATGTTGGCCCGGATGAAGAAGGCTCCCCACAGTCCACCAAACACCCCCAGCAGGATGAAGGGGAAGAGCTCGAACAGGTACCAGGGCGTGTGGTACTCCACGTAGAACAGCACCAGCCGGCTGTTCCCGAATGGGTTTATGGAGCGTAGCACAAACGCCGCCACCAGAGCAGCGAAGAACGAGCGCCACAGCGTCTTCAAAGGGAAGTAGTAACTGACCTGAGAGAGGAGAGGAACATTACAGCACATTATTACACATCAACTACACTCCACATAAATCTCTGGAAAAAATACAATGTTGAATAGATATAGACAAGAGTACTTTCATATATTGTATATTCATGACTTTTTATATATATCGTTGTCGCTAAAATTTGAAGAATGTCGTGATATACAGTTTTGCTTATATCGCCCACCACTACTATTCATGAGTTAGAAATAATGCCCAATATTTATAGTCTATTATGGCCGGATAGTCTATTATTTTTTATTTGAAAAGAAATTAATACTTTAATTCATCAAAGATGTGTTAAATTGATCAAAAGCGACAGTAAAGCCATTTATGATGTTACATAAGATTTCTATTTCATATAAATGCAGCTCTTTTGAATCTTTTTGAAATGCAGCTCTTGTGAAATATGTCATGGTTCTGTTTTCAACATCGATAATCATAAATCTTGAGTTTCTTGAGCAGCAAATCGGCATATTAGAATGATTTCTAAAGGATCACGTGACAGTTTGAAAATCACATTTTAAAATATATTTACATAAAAACAGCTACTTTAAATATTACTGTTTTTACTGTATTTTTGATCAAATAAATGCAACCTTGGTGAGCAGAAGATACTTCTTTCAAAAAACAAAAAAAAAACACTACTGACCTCAAACTTTTGTACATTAGTGTAAATCTACACTCCTTTATATGGGTACTTTTGACATCCCAAATCAAGAGAAATTAACTCGGTCTTTTATGATTTGAAGGAAGGGAGACTCACCTCCTCCAGACTGAACAGAACTCCTCCTATTGGAGCCCCAAACGCCACAGACACACCAGCAGCTGACGCCGCGGACAAAACCTGAGAGCAGAGAGACAAACATAGTCACAGACAAGAGGCATCACTGTCTACATCTTGAAACTGCAGGTAATATCCAGATTTTGACAAAACCCTATCAGAATGAGGCTATGCCAACTAATGATGGCTAACCTCTCGTTTCTTGGCCTCGTTTTTGCTGTATTTGGGGAAGAGGTAGGAAAAAATGTTGCCACAGCAACAGGCCACGTGGACCAGCGGACCTTCCTTCCCGAGACTGAGGCCCGATGCCACGGCCAGAACCAGAGTGATGGTCTTTATCATCAGGGTCCACTTTCCTAGGTACCCTCGGATAATAAAGCCGCTCAGGATGGTTTTAATCTGAGAGAGAGAGAGAAAAACATCAGGTATGATTATAAAACATTTTGAATGATCGATTAGTGGGGCAGTTTGAAATATTAAATAATTCAACTTATTTTGTTTATCATTTGGCATAAGCAATGAAGCATCTTAAATATCATCTGGCACTTTCCACCGCACACTTTAGTGTCACGTGATTGTTATATCATTAGCGGCACAAATCCCATGAGAGGGTAGCGTCACTTTACCAGCGTTGCCCAGTACGGCTATACCACACCATGTTACAGTACAGTAGGGCTGCTGCTGCTGCAAAAAAAAAAAAAACAAGTCCAGAGAAATTTAATGTCGGCAAGTTATTTGAGCGGACTTTGCTTTTCAGGTGAGCGTGAAAGGTACATGCAGTCGAATCTTCAGAAGCTTAGCCTTTTGCAAAGTTACAAAACATTCTGCGTGAGAGTGAAACCTGATCGCTGAACACGGAGGGGTGGGGCGGCATATTTTCAGCTTATATTTTCTCTTTTGGCCAAAAAACAAAAATGCCATACAAATATTTTTCTTTAACTGACAGGAAGTACAGAAGTACACATGTATCATCTAATAAAAAATAAAAAAAACACATTAGGTTTGTGTTGTATTGTAAAATAAAATGTATTTATTTTTATATGGTTTGAATTAGTTTAGTTTAGTTTATTTAAACTGATCATCTTATACATTTATAAAACACATTAAAAAACACAACTTTGTTGTTTAACCTCCTCGTGTTGACAGTTTCTGAAGGTTATACACCTCCTTTCATGACCATTGTACTCTATTGACGGAAAGTGGCTTCTCTTTATTAAACTGAACAAAACCTCTCTGGACTAAGTGCTGTTGTAAAACTTGCATAACACTTTTGGTAACCATAGAAACAGTGACAAAATCAGAGCTAATGCAATTTCATTCTCAGTGGTCACCTGACCTGTTAAGAACATTCACTAATCTGGTGCACACCATTTCACTGCTGCATATAACAAATATTCACACTGATTTTGTTGGTGACATAAAATTAAGCAACATCATAATAAAAGCATGATAATATGATATTTTCCAGTAAATACCTGCTGGTCTTACAATTTGCGAGTTTGATTTGCAAGCAGGACTATTTAATATAAGCGAATAACCATTTACTAAAACTGAAAGACAATTTAAAGGGGGGGGGGATATATAATGCTATTTCATGTATTCTGACTTATTTACACTGTTAAAAAGTTGGATTCTTATGCTAAACATGGTCAAAGTTTCAAAACGCGTGTTGGACGTAAAACAAGAGTATTTCTGTGCCAAAAATACTCTTCCAAATCCTCATAAACTTTGCGTTCTTTTTCAGAGTATGGGGCTGTGTGATGTCAGATAGGTCACAATTCCTCGTACGGGCACTTTTCCCAAAAGAGCGTGCGCGCACACTTCGACCAGAGCGAGAGAGCAAGAGCACGCCCATCAACGCGCGTTCGGCTTTACGGAAGTCATCGGCAGCGCTGCACAGGTCACAGGACTTCACAAAATCAACAATGTCACCAAAGAAGTGCGTTTTTGGTTGTGAGGGTAAGATAACCTTGCTTCCCAAAGAACCCAGCGTTAAGTGGAGCTGAGAGTTTTGTTCGCACGCATTACATTGATGATGCTCTAATATTTATTATTCTAATAACCATAGAAACTGATAGTTGCAATCACTTTTTTATTGGTTAAACGAATGGAGAATATCTCGTGTTTTTCCGTGGCTGCTCGAGCCCTCAGGGTTGGCGCTTATGGTTTCATAAGCAAGGCCCAGTTCCACGCTGGATTTGCAGATCGTTTGAAATTGAAAGATGGAGCGATAATGATCCCGTTCATGAGTCAGAGGCGCAGGTGGTGAGTAAAACTGCTTCAAATGTCTGTTTTGTTGGCAATAGGCGCCTAAGTGCATATAATGTAAACAACACGAACGTAGTGAATTCATAAATTCATTATTCATCCTTCACTATACGCTATATTCATTATAGTGATTCAAAAGTTATCCATGGATAATGCGATGGTGTATTGTGTGCGTTTAAATTTAGCTGACCATTGATAGCTTGCAGAGGATCGCAACACAAAAGCTGCGTGTGCTTGTCACTCTTTAGCTCCGCTCACACGACACGCCTCCAGGTGCTCGGCTGTTTTCAGAAAGACTCGGTACAGCGTATCTTTCTTTTATAAATATGATAAAACTAAAGACTCTTTGGAGATATGAAGGATGCACTACTACTCTCTAGTCAACCTTTTAATAAGCTTTTTTATAACGATAATATTAATAATAATATTAAAATGCTAGATTTTATTCATAACACGTTAATAATGGCCCAGTAGAAAAACTGGTTACCCAACGAAAAATCAGGTAAAACCTGTTTTTTTTCAAGAAAAGCGCCTATTATCTATAAATGATCTGCAGGATTACCTCAGGTATTCCAGACCCACAGGCGTACGGCGCAAACACCTTCACCAGAGACACGGCCAGGAAGGCGAAGGACAGTGCCCAAAATGTGAACATGAAGTAGTTCATGATATAGGAGCCAGGACCCTAGACGACAAAGACAAGAGCGATTAATAAAGCCAAACACACATTGATGATGAATTCATCTGGTATATACTTAGTTTAAAGGAGTTTAAAGGTTTGGGGTTTAATAGGGGGTCTCTTTTGCCCACCAAGCCTGCATTTATTTGATCAAAAATACAGCAAAAGCAGAAATATTGTGAAATATTATTACCATTTAAAATAGCTATTTTCTATTTGAATATTATTATATTCCTGTGATCAAAGTTGAGTTTTCAGCATCATTACTCCAGTCTTCAGTGTCACATGATCCTTTAGAAATCATTGTAATATGATTTGCTGCTCAAGATTTTATTTATTTTTTTAATCAGTTGTGCTGATTCATATTTTTGTTTCCAGTTTTACTTTACAAATAGAAAGTTTAAAATATATATACACATTTATTTGGTTATTAAATGGTATTTTTTGTAACATTATAAATGTCTGTACTGACACTTTTGATCAATTAAATGCATTCTGGCTTAAAGGTGCAGTAAGCGATTTCTGGGAAACACTGTTGATATTTGAAATCGACACCCAAACAAACACACCCCTCCCTTCATTGCTCCGCCCCCAAAATAACAAACACGGTGGCTATGCGATAGAGCTGTACAATTCGGGAAAAATTTTGATTCTCCCACAATTCTGAACAGATAACTAAACAAAACATGCAATTTACTATAGGCTCTGACAAAATATTAATTGCTAGTCTATTTAAAATGTTTACTTAATCTGAATAAATTATTTAAAAAAAAAAAAAAGTTCTGAATGAATGATTCCATGATTCACTCATTAATACTTCATTACTGGATGAATCAGCATTTTTGAACAATTTTTTTGAAAGAATTATTCAGTGACATATACATTTTTTAACAGTCCCTTTTTGCCACCTACTGGCGTAATGCTGTGATCAATACAATTGATACTGTGTGGTTGAAAAAGAAGCTGTTTCATGCCTATACTGTATAAGACAACTGCACTCTCTGCATCAGCGGCAGCACAAACGCAGATCTTAATGCTCCAGTGTGATTTGTCAAAAGATTAATAGGCACAGGAGAATCGTCATTTAGGAATAAGATTGTGTGGGTGTTTGATTTGAGATTGCAATCTTTTAATGATTAATCATGCAGCTCCACTATGCAACAATCCCCAGCAGCACAGCAGCTCCAGACAAACAATAACACTCAAAAGTGACCTGTTACTATAACATTACAACAACAGCATATCTTGGTTCTGTGAAACAGCAAAACTGAGCAGAAACAATGCAAACTCAGCATCCATTTTCAGGCCTTCCCGCTTATGTCTTCTCCAGCGAGGAAAGCTTTTCTAATATTAATGCGGGTCCTAAAGCTCTTGCCTGATTATATCCCTTCTTCCAATCAAATTCCTCTGACCTTTTCCTCTTTGGTAATATCTCAGCTATCTCTCTTTCTACAGTCTTGTCCCACTTGCTCACTCCCCCCTTATGAGTGGACATGCCCTCTAATGCTGATTGGCTACAAGAGTGTTTTATTGATCAGTCAATCCACTTTGTTTTTCCTCCTATTTACACAACCAGGACTATGTAAAAACACAATATTTTTTTCCGGCACACACACACACACACACACACACACACACAACAGACATTTAGCACAAAACTCACAAAATTGTTTTTTTTTTACATTTTCTACAGCGTTGCTCAGAAATCGCGTACAGCAAAAGTATTAATTCCTTACAAAAAAGAAATCCTACTGACCCCAAACATTTGAGTGGTAGTATATATAAAGTTACACACTGACCTCAGCCTGACCCAGAATAAGTTCGGCCCATGTCTTCCACTGAGGACACTTGTCTCTCTCAGCGAAGGTAGTCTCGTTGGAGCCCCAGCAGCACTGCTCATGATTAAACCACATGGCACTGAGACACACGCCTTCCTTTAGATCGTTCATCCAGTCGGCGGCGATGTCGATCACACCAGCTAACGCTCCTGAGGGAACAAGGATGAAGAAGGGTGTTTATTCGAATCTTCATACACTAATGAAGAAGCAAGCACCACTGAAAGATTGATCCATGGTTACTAAGATCCCTGTTAACATTGTGAAGGACACTGCAAAAATAACCTAATCAATTCACAAAACAAAACAGCAGCTGTGGTTGCCAAAAATACACTGTAAAAAATATGGTGATAACGTTTCAAATATTAACCAATAATATATTGGTGCCTGTATATTTTAAAACTTATTTACAGCATATTTCATCATCTCATTCAATATAATGGTAAAGGCCCAGATATACTTCAAGTGAAACTGGGGCGATGTGAACGAACTGGTGTGATGTGATGTCATTTCAAACAAATCTAGACAAAACAAAAGTTTTGAGTTCGTTTTTGGGAGTTCGCAACAGCTCACCAAAGTGAACTTTTCAGAAAAGTTTCCTCCGGCTGGTAAACACTGAACTACCATTGATTCATGGTGATGGCGTAATATGTGCGTGTGGCTCTGCGGCACCGCCCACATTTGACCAACAATTTTTACAGAGAATTTGAAGTTACCGTTTCTGTAATAGGTTTACTGTATGTAGCTTTGAATAAACATCTGACAAATAACCAAAAATGCAAATGCTCTAGCTCAGGGTGAATTAAGAAATAAACTGAGTTCAGCTTAACGTGTTCAGAAGGTTAAACCAAGGCTCGAAGATGTATGTGTGTGTGTGTGTGTGTTAAGTGACCAACGATATTGAGATTTGTGGAGGAAAATTTCTGTGTGCAGGTCTATTTTATTAACGGTTCTCTGTGGGTGAAAAAAAAAAAAAAAAGAGGATTAAATTAACATTATCAGTTTCTGGTTATGAGTCTTTTCAAAGATCATCTGGAGACTGAATTTAGAGATTAATATTTAACCAACAGTATGATTAAGTTAACGTAACTGCTCTGCGACTCTTCTGGACTCAGATTTAGATTTACTCAACTTGTTTTTATTCAATGAGGTTTTTTTATTTGTTTATCTGCTTTACAGTGTCACTTGTGCTAGCATGATGACCTTGCAAATGTTTCCGTTCATGAAGTGTGTGTGTGTGTGTGTGTGTGTGTGTGTGTGTGTCTGTGTGTCTGTGTGTGAGTGGGTGGATCGAAAGTGAGTTTGAGAGAAGCAGTGTGTGTGTGCTTGTACGACTATCTTTGTGAGGACCAGTTTGAGTTTTAGACCATGTGAGGACAAAGAGAGTAAAGTGACCCCTTTAAAGGCCTGTTTGAGGGTCAAGACTTAGATTTACAGAAAAGGTTAGAATTAGGGTAAGGTTAGGCTCTAAGTTTTGATGGGTAGGGTTAGAGTAAAGGAGCTAGAGATTGCATTGTGTCAATGAATGTCCTCACAAAGATATGATGTACAAGAATGTGTATGTGTGTGTGTGCTGTTTACCTGACGCAAGTCCTGTTAGTGTGACCACCAGCCATCCTGACCAGGCGTCGTACAGACTCTTGGTGAATTCCCATGCTGATTCCTTCTTTTTACTGTTTATCTACAAGGATGAATAATAAAAAATAAAAAAACACGAGTAAATACAGATGCACAAACCTGCTGATTTTATATGAGACAAAATTCAGTTGCTGGTCAGTTTCAAGACCGCAGTGTCACATCCTGTTTGGCTAAAAAAAAGTCCATTCAAATGTTACTACTCTTGAATATTTGCTCTAGAAGATAAAGTCACATGATGTGTGACCAAGTATGGTGTCCCATCCTTATATTCATGCTCAGCATTTCACCCATCCAAGTGCACACACTCAAAGGCGAACACACACACATTGTGAACACACACCTATAGCACCGGTAGCGAAATATTAATATCAAACAATTCATGAACAAAGTTTGATGAACAAGGAGAAAAATATAGTTTGAATTATGATGTACTTATCTGAGTTATATGACTGATTTTAACTCAAATATTCTATAATGTGAAGCACTGCTTTCATTATTCATTTGTACATATACATAAAATAGAGATTAAGATTTAAGAGTTTTTGTTTCCAAAAATTACTAAATAAATAGAGACAGTGTTTAATTTTCCAAAAATAAATAAATATGTACATTACAGTTTTTCTCCATTGGTTTGGCTAATTTCTTGAAACAGAAATTACATTCTCAAAACTCTAAAATCATTTGGCAAAACAGTCTTACAGTTCAGCACAACACTATAGCTTACTTGCAAAAGCTCATACCTTTCCCAAAACTGTTCAATCATGTGTCAAAACTAAATTTCCTTCTCATTTAAACAGTCAGTGCCCCTAAAATGCTTCGTCCCTTTGACATTGTGTAAGCACTGCAAGTCAAAATGTTTAGATGTTTTGTCACTATGACCATTGACCATTGAAATATCCCTCATGTCCACCTTTCAGTCTTAGCCCAGTCCTTCATTGACAATGGTTACTGTTTTTTTGTCTAGCTAACAGAATAACCGGGGGGGGGGGGGGTCAATGACTAGACTTACTGAAATGTTACAGTAAGACCCACAGTATTAGATAGATTTACATGGGAGGCACTAATTGCAGCTCTTTGACTCTTTTTCTTATTGTATGTTATATTCTTCAAAATAAGGATTATAATGATAATTGCATCATACTGTAAGCTGCAGTTTTTAGGCAAAATGTTGAAGTCAGATAAATCAAATACTTTCATACCTGGATTACCTGGATACACAAATCAAGTAAAGTGGGTACTGAAGCCAAAAAAGTTTGGGAACCACTGCTTAATTGTAAAAAGGTTGTGATGGGCAACCGGAAACTGACTTACATTTTACATGTTAGTCAAGTTCTAGTTTCTCCTGACCGTCAATTGCTGTAATAAATTTATCAAATGTTCCAAGGATTCATATATGATATTCATGGTATTATGTTCTTGACTAATTTTGACAGTTGAACAGACTATTGTGCATGTGATGACTTATACAATGAAATGACGCTGACACGTTTTGGAGTGAACAACCATTAGACTGAGAATCAACAATCAGTTTAGATCAACAAGATCTATTCACTTGGAAATTGTGCTAAATAGGCTACCTGTACTTAATCATTTGCAAAGATGTACTGACATGTATTTAGACATTTGCAATTTTGATGAAATTAATGTGAAAATCTATTCTGTTGTGAACAATTGCCAAGTGGTTTAGAGGTTTGTCCATGTTGTTTTGAGAATGTAATTTCTGTTTGAAGAAATGAGCCAAACCAATGGAGAAAAACTGTAATAAATAAATACATACTGAAGATATAAATAATACTATTATAATAATAAATACAAATGAGATGGATATATGTGTGTGTGTATATTATATATATATATATATATATATATATATATATATATATATATATATATATATATATATATATATACACATATATATACCCACACACACACACACACACACACATCCATCCATCATATATAAAACAGATGATACGTTCATTACCTTGCGGTGGCGCTCTCTGTCTTTGCACTTCTCCCTGACCCAGTCGATGGTGTGGAAGTCGTCGTAGGTGCCCACACCTGGAATGGGCTCTTCCAGCAGGTCCAGCAGGTGGGTGGAGCTACTGGCCCCTCCTCCACCCCCTCCATTAGACATGGCGTAGTTTGACCCTACAAACAGAGACAAAGAGGAGTGAGCGAAAGAGACGAACAGCTGGTGACTACTGGGGGAATGTTAGTGTAGTAAAATACTATACATCAACTCATACTAGATAAAAATGTCTGCTAAATGACTATTTAGTAGGGGTGTGAATTGATTCGATTCATGATTCATAGGTTTTCGATATCATTCAGGAACGTTTCTTGCAAATTCAGAATGATTTGATTCAAACTGATTCACAATAGGATTAGATTTGATTTGATCTATCGATTCTTCATTTTAAAGTACATTCATAGGATTTTGTAAATGCTTCTAATGCATCTTAGGTAAGAAAAAGACAAACTACTTAAAATTGTTTACTGCTGTGCACCAAGCAACTTGAAATACTTGTTTTCTTGGTCTGGGAATCATTTTAAAATTACCTATTATTTTCAGATTTTCCATGACCGTTAGTAAACTGATCTAAATATTACAATATTATCTGATACATTTAGTAAGCAATTAAGCAATAACATAAGCGCATTAATGTATATATATATTTTAAAATATTGAATGATACCTTACAAAATCGCAATTAATATTTACTATTTTAATATTTTAATATTTACTAATTTTTAAATTCTTGAATGAAACAAATAATTCACGATTCAAAAATCCATGTTTCCAAGATAGATGCATAGGCAGGATTTGTAATCAATGCATTGAGAAAATGAGTGAATCGTTACACCCCTACTAGGATTGTCAAACAATCCTAGTTTATAAAAAAAAAAAAAAAGGATGACAGTACCAGCATTTCTGCAGTACCGGTAGTAAAGAGTATCGGGTGTATTCGATACCCACTGATAGACGCTGCTTTCAAACGCTCTCGATGCGGTGCGAGTGCTCTCTGAGTGTCAAAGTTTTCTCTTTACAGTGTGATTTACAATCATTGAGCTTTATAGCCAATCACAATAATATCTGTCAAGCACGTATACGCAATGGCCTATTAGAGGTGCTAGTCAGTAAGTTAGTCAGAAAGGTTTTGTTTTGTTCGCTCACCAATCCTTTCTAGAGGTGAAATAAAAACTATCACCTTGTGGTCTTTGTTTTGACGCATAGAGCGGAACACTTCAGAATCATATGCAGATTTAAAACATGGACAACAAAACGGTATTTATACAGTACACTACATGTTTTTGTATAATTATAAAGTAATTAATTTGTTGATTAGATGTTGTATTAGTGGAAAACAGCAGCCGTCGAGGCTGAGAGGGTGCTAACATTAGTGGTTAAAACAATGCGACAAAAACACATGCAAGTCCGACCCAAATATTTAATGGCACGATTATTACCATATATTTTCATTAGTTTATATCAAGCTGGTCGCTTTTATACATTCATTATGCAGCAAAGTTGCATGTTTACAATTAGTAACATGAGAAAGCACACTGATATGTTCACGGCAGCCGACAGTAACTAATTAAATCAGAAACACATCCAATTTCAGTTCTTTTTTATCGTCACTGTAATACATATTTTGTTATTTTGATTACATATTCATCAAGCAAATTAAGCAAAGAAAGAAAGTATAGACAATATACATGTGTCTAATTTCAGTGCTATGGCCTTTGTGTAGATATTTAGAATGTCCATCTTTAAGCATGACTGTTTGGATTTATATCAAAAAGGTAACACTTTACAATAACAAAACATTAACTAAGGTTATTAAATTTATTGTTCATTGTTAATTTAAATGTTTACAAATACATTTTTAAGTTGCAACATTAGTTGATGCACTAAGGTATAATTAATTTATTAATACTTATATTTAAAAAGTACAGTACATTTTCATGGTTCAGCACTGTTTTTTTATTTTTGTATTAAAGTTCAGCACCATTTATGTGTTATGTTTGATTTCATTCAGTAACCATTTAAAAAAAACTATATGCTTGGTCAAAAAACTATCAGCATAAAACGGTAAGCGTGGTCCAACCTAGTTATCGTTATCGGTCGACCTGTAAATAAGGCTAGGGATTGTTTTTGTCTGCTAGCCACCATTTCTATTCTGCATGTAAATCACCAAACGGGTCACGGATTGATGATGTAAACCTCTGGACGAGTCTTCTTGCATGCGTTCGTTTTAAAAACTGAGATCCTACAGCGTGACGTTTTACCTCGGGACACCCATCCCGAGGTGACTAGGTGACTAGAGAGGACATCAGCTTCAGTTTGGATCCAGCCTCTTAAGACGACTTCAGATGACCAACACCTTTAAAGAGACAGCGCCAACTCCTGCGAGGACTTCAGAAGACGCAATCATCTGGATCAACATGCACATTCAGAAATTTCTATATATCCTAATTATTGTTAATATGTAATTAATTTTCAGGATCTCATTGCTTCTACCTTCAGTTAAACTGCTAACATTGATTGTAAATGAATTGCCTAAATTATTACATTATTTGCTAACTGCATTCTTTAAATTGTAATGTTGACATGCATTCTCTGTAAAGCTGCTTTGAAACGATATATATCGTGAAAAGCGCTATACAAATAAATGTGAATTGAATTGAATTGACATGGCTTAGAGCAGGGATCATGTTCGTACAATCTGACAAGCAACAGTTGTAAAGAACTATTATAAAATGTACAGCGTGCCCGGCTTTAGTGATCATAAAGGGACGTTCTTCTCTTGCTTCCTGTTAATTACCCATTCACAATCTGAATACAAGTTTAGTTTTTCATGCTGCCAAGAACACTGCAAAGTTTCTGGATTGACAACCGACTGAATCAGAAACTGATGACTGACAGTAATAACCAAAGGCGAAACAAAATGGCACAACATTTTGCTCTGGTACCGAGAACTGCAAAATTTGAACCGTAACCTCTAACCTTGATTGAATACTAAACTCAATTAACTCTCTGAGAAACCAAAACTGCATGTTCAACAGTCACGTTCAACTTTTTTGTTGCCCCTAATGCCTGATCTGGGTCATCTGGACGTGTGCGTTGTGTCCCGAGACCAGTGAGGCCGTAACTGCAACACAACAGCTGATAATCAGCTAATCAGCTTATCCACACAGATCCAGCCAGACATGAGCCGAGCAACACACGGCGCAGCTGCTGCAGAACGTCTCACGCTAGAGAAATGCTCATTTGTACACACTTCCCTTTTCAAGAAACAAATCTACCCGGTGACTCACTGTGAGTGAAATAGCTTACAGCTAACCAGGTTACACTCATAAAAAAACGTAAGATACTGTATACCCAGAAATAGCACATGAAATGTCACTCTTGCCCATATAAATGCACACACTCATCATGTGACGAAGAGAAACACAGGCCGCATTCAGCAGAGAACATCTAGACGAGCATGCGATGGAAAATGTGTGTGGCTACAGGTCAATTACTAATAAGGGCATACAAAAATGCAAGAAACAAAGCATGAAATTATAGTTGTTGAAATTATAATGAAAGAATTTTACAAATATTATTTATTAGTTAGAGTTAATATTTTTAAACAGCCAATAGCTATTCTTCTTTTAATATTTGATTTATTGTTGTTAATTTTAATACTTTTTTACCATTTAATTTTTATTCATTTATTTTATTAGTATTCATATTGTTAATAATTGACTGCTAATAGTTTAATACTTGTTTAAATTAATAATATATTATAGGAATTATTAATCTTAAGTAATTGTATTATTTATTGTGTATTTTTCATGAACCGCTATTCCGCTGTTTATTAATAAATAAAATGAATAATAGTTATTAATAAGTCATTGTTTAGTGTTAATAATGTAGTGTTATTTTATAACTTATGTAGTATATTTTGTTTATTAATTAATAGTATTTTTTCAATAACAGTAGCTATTATTTTATTTTAATATTTTTAATATTAATTCAATATTAATTAATGTTATTGTTTTGTGTTCATTAATAGCTTATTTTATTGTTATTTAATGACTATTATTTATTCATTATTATACTTTGTTAAATAAATTAATTTATTATTATTATTAATTAGTATTGATATTTTTAATAACCAATAGCAATTAGCAATTTAAATTAATACTTTTAATATTAATAATATAATTTATTAATATTCTTTTGTGTTAATATTGATAGCTTATTTTATTATCATTTAATTAATATGATTAATTTACTAAATCTGTTAGAACTCAATGGCAGAGGATCAGTAAAGTACAACACTTAACTATTACAGGGTTCTTTTTCCAAAGTCAAATTCAAGCACTTTTCAAGGTGCAGTTTTTAAGCTTTTCCAGCACCTTACAACTGTGGTAAATTACATGTTTACATACATATACGTATTTCATCACATAAGGTGTTATTCTTCTATTAAAAAACATGATAGCACCTGTTATAGTATTCTAGAAGGGTGACAAATTGAACAGGTTTCATGGTTCAAAATGTTTCATCTGCCTGTAAGTAAAAGAGAACAGGTTTCATGGTTCAAAATGTTTCATCTGCCTGTAAGTAGACTTGGCATCCTATATATAAATAGAATATGTAAATATGGTATGGCCTATAAAGTAACCGGTATATAAATTACAAAATTAAAAAAAAAAAAAAAAAAAAAAGAAGAAGAAGAAGAAGAAAAAATAAAGAATTGAAGAGTTATTGCTCTTGATTTTGAAATGATTATTAATGTTGATTTTAGGGCTGCCCTCGGCTAAAGATTTTTCTGGTCGACTAGTAGTCGTTCATTTTAAGCATTAGTCGATTAATCGCAAGTTTATTAATAAACCATATAAATCATAATAAAAACCTTTAATGCCTCCATAGCCTAATCATCGCTCAAACATGCATAAAGCTTGTCTGATAAGCCACGCAAAATCGGGTTCATTATCGAAGTCGATTCATCTTCGATACTGAACGTGATTTTGCGTGGCTTGTCCGTGAACTACGGCTTTGTCTATTAAAAGGCGCTCCATTTGAAAGCAGGTGATGGCGATTTAGTGGTGATCAGGGAACCGGCTTTACTGACGAAATGCGCGTGACAATCGCATGCGATATATCGCCCAGCCCTATCTGCGAGGCAAGTTTACTTTCTTTCTTTCTTTCTTTCTTTTTTTCATTATTTTACAAAAGTTTTTTATTTTATGTGTGTTTCTTATTTTACAAACGTTTTGTTGTTATTGTGAGTGCACACAAATAAAAGTACTCTTCACAGATTCAAAAGATGTATTACTCTTATCTGTATGACCAAAAATTTTAAAGGTCCCGTTTTTCGTGTTTTTTTGAAGCTTTGATTGTGTTTATAGTGTGCAATATAACATGTGTTCATGTTTCGCGTGTAAAAAAAAACACAGTATTTTTCACATAATTTACTTATCTGTATGCTGCTGTTTCCACTGTCATAAAAACGGGCTGATGACTTCCTTGTTCTATGAAGTCCCTCCTTCAGAAATACGTAACGTGTTCTGATTGTGCCAGCGGTTCCTGTGTTGTGATTCGACAGCAGCTTAGCGAACCTTGCCCGGAAAGGTCACGCCTCTTACCATAACGTGGAGATGCACGCGCTCAGTGTTATTGTAAACATGTCTTTAATTTTACCCTATCAATCTGAGCCTGAATCAGACCCAGTGATTGGACTGCGGGATGAAAATAACAGCGTTTCGATGACATGGCGACAAACACACTCTACAAACGCAACTCTTGTGTATTCCTGTGGGCGGAGGTTAGTCAAAAAACTGTTTTAGTGACGTCATTAAAGAAGGAAGTAGAGGGATGTAGTCCAAACTGGCCGTTCGATGTAGGCGACTTCTGTTAAATAAAATATCTCGCTTGGCATTGAACTTTGAGCTTTAAAATTTTACAGATTTTATTTATACTCTAACAACAACATTACACACTAACTAAAGTTTGAAACATGGGATCACGAAGAACGGGACCTTTAAGTGCAAGTGATCGCACCGCCGCCTCCATGTTAGCGGTCATGCAGTAAGCGCACTACTATTCAGATTTCACACTCCGCACAAACACTTAAATAGCCCACATTTTCTAGGTTAACGTTAAAGTGAGTGGCCATGTAAAGTTGCCACTACTTACATGTTACAGATGATAAGCCATATTGAGGTCGATGAATGATAGGTGAGTGTTTGGTTGCCCAGCTGTTAATGATCTGTCCATAACAGACTGTGTGACTTCGCCACTTCCTGTGGATTTTTTTTTCCCCCTGCGACTAAGAGACTACTAAAATTTTGTGACATTTACCCTCTTTATCGCCTGTTTGGCAAAAAGTTGGGTTACAGTTACATTTTACATCCCTCCCAAAAATTTTACCATTAATTAGCCAGCTAGTTAAAACAAACTTAATTGGCCTATTGGAAAATTCCCTACAGCTTACCTTTCATATGGCTTGAAAGCACAGTCACGCATGGTGAAAAGCTGCACATCCTTTTTGCAGATTTTACAGGAGGCTACTCGAGGATTTGGTCCTCGTTTTAACCATAATTTGTATATTTTAAATTTCAAGTTAACGCACACTGAAACAGCAACCTCCCGGCAAGTTGTCATCTCCCACTCTGTTCAATCAGAGGGCGCACATCAAAAAAAAAAAAAAAAAAAAAGGCAAATGAACTACAGCCACACACGGAGACTCGAGCGGAATTGATTTCGTTTTAAGCAAAAGGCAAATCTTGCTTATTTTATCTAAAGAGTGAACTTTTCTGTAACATAGCAAATTATTATGAAAGCAATGCAATTACAAACTGATGCAGTTTAAAGAATTTTATCAAAAATCCAAGCACTTTTCTAACCTTGAAAACACACATTCAAATTCAAGCATTTTCCAGGATTTCCAGCACCCATACGAACCCTGTATTAAAACCACCTCAATGTTCTTCACAGGAACAAGATTAATGCATTCAAGCAAACTGCAGAGATTTAACCAGACTGAAGCTCATTTCATCTGAAGCACACGTCCCCCTCCAGCGAACCGACACGACTAAAGCGAATTAAATCATCCCTGCTGACTCACGCGCACATAAAACCCCCACGCTGAAAGAGCAGAGAGACCCTCGGGCTGATTCAAGACCAGAACAGAAGACATTTCACCGATAAGAGCGTGTGCTTGTGTGAGAGGAAGAGGCTGTGCAGGTCATCTCACTCCTTCACAAGCCAAACCAGCAATCTGATTGAAGTGGTCTTTATAGCTGCGGTTCAAGCATTCACAAAACTACACATCAAAGTCCATTTGCTTCCTGTGCAGATCATCTGGTCAGCAAAAATAGAAGGGAAGCGGAAATAAAGGAATGTCTTTTGCACAGAAACACTGGAATTGCATGTTTTAGCATGTGCCTGATTCCTCCTACAACAGTGGCATTTGTTGCACTGTTTACGAGAGCAAAAAAATATTTTCTTTTATTTTCTTTAAGCATAATCAAATTAGCTAAAACATTATATATGCAGAAATGCACCAAAATACTGTTATCTTGGAAGAAAGAAAAAAAAAGCAATGCAAAAGTAAGTAATTGTCTTTTTCCCCTGTTTTCCAGGAAACATTTCTAAAAATTCTCAAAACTAGATACATTTACTCGAGAAACAACACTGCATAAGATATTAAGACTTTTAGAGAATATCCCTACATCCCAATGTGCATACTATCCGCCCTATTCGCCCTAAATAGTATTAAATATTACTAATGTCACATACTATTTAGGATGGATAGTATGCACATTGAGACGCAGGCAAAATCTTTAATATGCGTGTATTTGGTCTCAGTTCACTGGCAGATCTTTTTCATGTTTTAAGCACAAACAGGTTAAAAATAAGTGAAAAAAATCTACCAGTGCAGTAAGACAAATACACTCTATTATTACTATATATAAAACCAATAGATAATAGCCATTTTATTTTAATGCTTCATTAATATCAAAAATAATAATCAATATAATTGATTTTACAGGGTTAGTACACCCAAAAATGAAAATTCTGTCAATAATTACTCCCCCTCATGTCGTTCCACACCCGTTCATCTTCAGAACACAAATTAAGATATTTTTGATAAAATCCGAGAGGTATATGACTCATCCGTAGACAGAAATTTAACAGAACTTTCAAGGTCCAGAAAGGTACTAAAGACATTGTTAAAACAGTCGACGTGACTGCAGTGGTTCAACCTTAAATGTTATAAAGCGACGAGAATATTTTTTGTGCACAAAAACAAAACAAAAATAATGGCTTTATTCAAAAATCTCTTCTCTTACCTGTCATTATCCTTACATAGTTGCCACAGTAAGTACAGTGAAGGCTTCCGTGTTTACGTCCGAATGCCGACTCAGTATTGGCCAAAGCTGCACACGTGAGCAGCACGACACATGCATGTGATGCTGCTGCAGGTCCTGGCCAATAATGAGTCGGTGTTCTAACGCAGAACCTGGAAGCGCTGAATGTAAACAACATGTGAGAATGACACAGAAGAGAAGATACTGTACCTTCGTTCATCTTTGGAACACAAATTTTTGATCAATTTTTTTTTTTTTTTTTATCAAATCCGATGGCTCAGTGAGGCCTCTATTGCAGGCAAGACAATTAAAAGTGCCCTAGAACGCTTTTTCACAAGATGTAATACAAGTCTAAGGTGTCCCCTGAATGTGTCTGTGAAGTTTCAGCTCAAAATACCCCATAGATTTTTTTAATTCATTTTTTTAACTGCCTATTTTGGGGCATCATTAAATAAGCGCCGATTCAGCGTGCTTCCCATTTAAATGCTCGCGCTCCCTGCCCGCAAGCTCGCGACTCTATAATACATTGCATGTTCACACAGCTAATATAACCCTCAAAATGGATCTTTACAAAGTGTTCGTCATGCGGCATACCCGATTATGTAAGTATGGTATTTATTTGGATGTTTACATTTGATTCTGAATGAGTTTGATGGTGCTCCGTGGCTAAAGCTAACATTACACACTGTTGGAGAGATTTATAAAGAATGAAGTTGATTATGAATTATACAGACTGCAAGTGTTTAATAATAAAAATAAAGACATGACTCTGATCTCCGTGAATACACTAAGAAACAATGGTAACTTTAACCACATTTAACAGTACATTAGCAACATGCTAACGAAACATTTAGAAAGACAATTTACAAATATCACTAAAAATATCATGTTATCATGGATCATGTCAGATATTATTGCTCCATCTGCCATTTTTTTGCTATTGTCCTTGCTTGCTTACCTGCATAAAGTCTGATGATTCAGCTGTGCACAGATCCAGACGTTAATACTGGCTGCCCTTTTGTAATGCCTTGAACATGGGCTGGCATGTGCAAAATTTGGGGGCGTACATATTAATGATCCCGACTGTTACGTAACAGTCGGTGTTATGTTGAGATTCACCTGTATTTCGGAGGTCTTTTAAACAAATGAGATTTACATAAGGAGGAGGAAATAATAGTAGTCCCTCACTGCAGAACACTCGAGATCCAGGGGCGGAGTCGGGTAGGTTAAGGGATATGCAAAGTGGGAGGAGTTGGATCTAGAACCAGGGGGTGGAGATGGGTAGGTTTAGATCCAGGGGGCGGAGACAGGTAGGTTTAGGGATATGTAAAGTGGGATGAGTTGGATTTAGATCCAACCCCACCCCCTGGATCTTGTGTTCTGCAGTGAGGACCATCTCGGAAATAATGGTGTTTGAGACTCACTGTATGTCAACTCTTGTAAATTCAATTTTCAATTCTATGGCACCTTTAACACTTTCAGATGCCTAGAAAGCTACTAAAGACGCATTTAAAACAGTTCATGTGACTACAGTGGTTCAACCTTAATTTTATGAAGTGACGAGAATACTTTTTGTGCACCAAAAAACAAAATAATGACTTTATTCAACAATATCTAGTGATGGGCGATCTCAAAACACTGCTTCATGAAGATTCAAAGCTTTACGAATCTTTTGTTTCGAATCAGTGGTCTGGAGTGTGTATCAAACTACCAAAGTCACACCCCCCAATGGTGAACCATTGAAATTTCAAAGCAATTATGACGTAACGAAGCCTCGTTTACTGAAATCACGTGACTTTGGCAGTTTGATACACGCTCCGAACCACTGATTCAAAACAAAAGATTCATAAATCTTCAAAGCTTCATGAAGCAGTGTTTTGAAATCGCGCTTCACTAGATATGTGTTCCGAAGATGAACGAAGGTCTTACGGGTGTGGAACGGCATGAGGGTGAGTAATAAATGACAGAATTTTCATTTTTGGGTGAACTAATCAAGACAAAAAAGAATATGAGCGCAGTCGCAGCCTTAGCCATTAAGTAATACAGACCTTTAGCCCATTAAAAAAACTACTTCACAGTTTAACTAATTTTGATTTAATATGACAATGAGAATGTCAGCCAAAGCGAACTGATGCCAACATTTTACATGGATGTGCTATCTAAACCCCTGAGGTGAGAAGTGTGTGTGTCGTGTTCTGTTCATGTTGGCCTGCACTCGCTAAATATCACAGAGACGTGTTTGTTTGTGCTGTGGCTTGTCTGACACTGACCTGCGGCGTTTGCTCACGGATTATCATCCCTGACGTAACGTGGTTGATGTCTGTGGCCGGATGGCATATTTAAAGACGTTTTATTACGAGTCACACTGCTCCTCATCCAGGCCCGATAACAGGCAATGCAGAAGCACAAATATTAAATTTGTGCAATGACTGGCCTGCAAGGAATAACTGACTGGAAAAGGATCTGCTCAGTCAGTAGGGGTGGAAAAAGAAGAAGAAAAAAAAAAGATTCTCAGATGCATCATGATTAATCGACTCTAAGTTTCGTTTTAATTGCAGATTAGGGCGGCAACGATTAATCACCATTAATCGTTTGCAAAATAGAAGTCTGTGTTTACGTAATATATATGTGTGTGTTCTGTGTATAATAATTATGTATATATAAATACACACACACACACACACACACACAGGTATAAAGTTAAGGGTATAGGTATAAAGAAATATATGCATGTATTATAAATATATATATTTATATATATTTTATATTACATATATTATATTACCACAAACAACTGATATGTCAAAATAGAGCTGTACATTAGCGTGAATGCAGCTCTCCCACTGCCTATGATGTCAGCAGTAATGAGAAAGAGAAAAATCACTCCCTTTGACTGCAAAACACAGAAAACACTGAACTCTGGGTGTTAACGTGGCATACGTCACACAAGCTGAAAATTCGAGCATGCTTACTGGAAACATTTGAATGCAAATAATTGATTTCACAGCTATACGAAGAACATTATAAAGAGGGTCATAGAGAATCGTGATGGATTATTCTGCAAGTCATGTGGCTTTTATCCTGCATTAATGCATTATGGCGCTAACACAGAAAAGAGCAACAAGTCACTCCTGTTGGAATTATTATAAATTATTAATAACACAAATTCAGCAACTCAGCCAGTGTTACTTAAGTAATATAGTGATAGTATTACAGTATTACTGAGATAGTATTACATATTTTATAATATTTTTAATTAGTTTTTATATTGCCTTGGCAACTATCTGAAATAAAATACATGCAAGTAAAATATGTAATGAAAATGTTTTATTATGGTTTTAGTTCACTGTAATAACCCTAAACTCAGCATAATCCAGGATGCAACATCCTCAACAACAAAAACAGACAACAAACACCTTGAGAGCTATCAAGATAGGGATGCAAAACACACACTCTGCGGTGTCCATGCGGTGTTTACGATATTTGCAATGCCATAAACCAAACACAAACCGGATGACATCAGTAGATCTAAACTAAAAAATGATTTGGCTGATTTTGGGCCTATAGTCTGGTAAAACAGGTGTAACAACCCATACATTAACATGCACAAAATACATACATGTCATAAGGAAACAAGAAATCACACACTTTAATTCTGATAACACACATATAAATAACTGACTGCATGCATTCGCATGAGTGTGTGAGTGTACTGTCGCATCATGCGTGTTATTGCTTGTTGCAAATGCAACACGTTTATTGTGAGAGCAGTGCAATGTAACACACTCCCACTGATACAATAACACAAACATATCAGTGTGTGTGGAAAAACTGTCTCTGTCAGCAAACGCACCCAATGGATTACGGACACTGACAACACACATGATGTGTGCGCCGGTGCGCGCGCACATACGCTGATCGCGGTACATAATCAATTATAGGCGATGACTGTCTCGGTCCGCGGCGAGTCAGATGGGGGTGAATAATGACGTACCTCTGCCGCTCAACTCCTGCAGGGGGATCGTGTCCCCTCCGCCGTCATACGGTAGATACGGGTCGGCGGAGTCCTCCTCCACACCGATCATTGCGATCTTCGGCTCACAGACGCGCTCGAGCAGCAGAAGCGACAGCAGCGGCCATGATCAGCAGGG